>NC_058048.1:29486302-29786302 GCF_020085105.1 Siniperca chuatsi | reverse complement strand
GGCACCTTATTTAGATTCAATAATTTTAGAGTTGAATGTTTGGGGGGTTGGTAATAGGCCAAACATATGCATATGTACACTTTATTTACTTAAATCCTTATACATTTTATTTGCTGTGTAGAATTAATATGTTCTTTCTTACCCCCTGCTGTGTCTGTACAGGCTAAACTATGTGTATATAAAACCTCACTTTGGTTCATTAATTGTGTTCATTAATTGTGCATAAATGAGTCCAGGCTTCATTTGCTGTTTTAGGTTTTCTTTTTCTTATTTTGAATCATTTGATGTGTCTCGTATACTTATGTTCAGTTGGGTAAGCCTTCCCCCCCCCTCAAGATAAATTTAGTGTAATGATTGTATTGTTTTCTTTTCTTAATTTCAAGTTTAGGTGACACCACTGCAAGGCAAACACAGCAAAGACAGTATAACATGTCAGTATACAGTCTTTGCTGTGCCTTGCAGTGGTGTCACCTAAACTTGAAATTAAGTTTAGGCTGAGAGATACAGGGATTAAGGACAGTCTGACACACACAACCTTCCAGCAGACATCATCGCAGAAAACTCATCGGTTGAAAGGAAAGCCCTTGTGAGAAAACCATACAAGGAGAATTCAATTTCAAATCTGCCTGCAGATGATTGTAAAAGACACTGCACCCAGCCACAAAAGAGCTTAGGTGCAGAAGGCATCCCATAGATTTCTACTGGAAGTAGTTTCAGATTTAATGTAACAGTCTCATCCAAAGTGACAAAGTAAGACAGTAGAACAGTAGCAGAGTAACTAGACTGCAGTCAATTTATGAAACTGGAATTTTTGATCACAAGTCACAGCCTGTTGACACTGAATCATAGCAAAGTTACTGTGGTCCAAGAACCGTCAGGTAAAAAGGCATTAGGAAACAAAATAATGGACATGGGCATTAAGAGCTATGTTCTTGGTATTTGTTCGTTCTTTGGTAGTGATGGTGAAAGGAAAAGTTCTTTAGAGCTGCAGTGTTAGTGATAATTCTGTCATTTAAACACCATGGCCAACCCCTTTTCCCTGTTTGATTTTAATTCCACATAAATACAAAAATAATGTTTAATGCAGGTTTAATTATTATTTACTCTCATGCTCTTGTCTCTTGTTTCCTCAGAGCTAATAAATCCTTTTAAAGACCTGTATAATATGACGGCCGGCCACAACTGTGACTCATTACAATTATCATCCTGTCACAGCAGCCTATTCTCACTGCACTGCTGCAGCTCATTAACCCCCTCACATCTTCACTGCACCTCTCCAGCTGATTATCTCTGGTTGGCTATGAAGCAGCAACAACACACAGATTGCTAATTCAAATGAAGGTGCATGACACATGCCTTGATACACACAGCTGTGCATTCACACTGATCATATTATATTAGTTGTTTCTGCTAGGGCAGCAACTAATGATGACTTCTGATGATCTATTTTTTGAAATGTTGAAACACGGTAAAGTGCCCATCATAATTTCCCAAAGACCAATGTGATGAGTTAAAATTGCTTGTTTTATCCAATCAACAGTCCAAAACTCAGATATATTCAATTTACAATGAAACACACCCTGCAAATGCTTGGGATTTTTGCTTGATAAATTATTTTAAACAATTAATCAGTGATCAAGATTATTATTTTTTTTGTCAATTAATATGTAGAATTAATTGACAAATTGTTACAGCTCTTAGAGAGGCAGGGCTGGACTGGCCATGTGGCAGACCGGACACTTTCCCCGGGCCCGATGTGCCTTTTGGGCCGACACAACTGTTTTTTGGGTTTTTTTTGTCTGACTGGTCCATAAATCAGGTAGCCCATTGTTTTTTTTCCTTGACACTGGGCTGGCCCAATAACAGCTTTAAATCCCTCTCCTGGCCTCTGGGCTCAGTGCCTTCATTAACAGCCCATCTGCAAAAACAGAGTGCCAAAATTACACAAAGCAAGAGCGAGAGAGATTCATCTTTGATTACACACCAGTGTGGCTGACCGTCCCAGGCCAGTGGGCTACCGGCCCACTGCGGTTGGGTATTACGTCTGTCAGCCTCTCTCCCAGCCAATTACTGTTGGTCCAGTAGATGGTAACTTTACCTGGGCCCGCCCCTTTCCCCTCTGTGATGACATTACTTGGATAACTAGGAGTGGAGCACGATGGACAAATAAAAAAAAAAGAGAAAAAACAGAAAGGTGGTGCTGAAAAGCTGAGAGAGAAGAGGTTGAAGTCTCTTGAGGCTGATGCAGCCAAATGTTTTAAAGTATCAAATTATTCATTTGGCGCCGTTACCAATCAATCATCTCAGCCCAGCGAGCCCAGCTCAACTGCAGCTGAAGCGGTGAGACAGAAGACAACAGGAATAAGATAAGGTTTGGCTGGCTATTTAGCAATATATCAGGTGCCTTTTGTTGAAACATGTTTAATTTTTCATAAAGTCGATGCGCTTGTCAGTGTCACTTTTCACGAACTTAATAAAAACAGTTTGACGTGCTACAGCAAACTTTCGAAATGTTGAATTAACTGTTGTGCATGAATGGTTATGATTATTGACAAGTTAGTACAAACTAAAAAATTAGAGACTAACCACCAATTTTCTTGCACAAGGATTTAATGAAGAACAAAATCTCTAGAAATTAAACTGCTGTATTGTCTAATTGGAATTAATATTAGGTGTTATATAGTGTATTATTTTAGTACGTTAATGTAATCTTGTTTAAGTGTGTGGGTGGTGGTGTCGGGGGAGCCCAGGGGCCATCTTTCATTCCCAGTCCAGCCCTGTAGTGAGGTATTATAATAAGCATCTTGGGTTTAAGAGCAGATACTTTTCTAAAAATATTTGTATTAATATTTGTCTTTAATCCCTTTGGACAGTGGTCAAAAATACTATATTTAAAAATCGTATGTTATATTTAGCATAATGCAATAGAAGTGAAAGACAACTGGTGATGCTTTAAAATAAATCAGAATCAACTTAGTGTTGACACCTTTTCACTTTTTTGCAGTGTTCAGCTGCTTTCAATAAACATGCAGCCAATCTGCCTAAAAAGGTGAAACCTGTAACTTTCTTCAAACTACAGCTACGGTGATTATAGTCTGTAGCGTGTAGCCTTGAGTTAGGCTGTTTAATCTTATTGTTTTTGGTGTGTAGTGATATATCAACTGGCAACATGGACATGAATATTCACTGCAGTAATGAAGTTAGCACTGGCTTTGTCAACTGAACAGGTGGGAGAGGACAGGTGCAGAGTGTCTGCGACCACATTAAAAGCCTGGTTTTTAGTGTTTCACCACACAGATGGATATAAAAACATATTCATTAAAACCATGATGGATTCAGCTTTAAAACTGTCTGTGAATACAGCTACATCCTGTGACAATGAGCTATATTCACATTTCTGAGTTCTGAGAACAAACTGCAGAGTTCTAGTGCAGCATCCACAAGGCCGGATTACATTGAATATGAATGCATCCACAAAATGTCACAGGCTGGACTGTGTTCATTCAGTTGTCCGTTTTCATGGCCTCAGTGTCACCTGCATGAAAAAGATGTTACAGCCACCCCCCCTCCCCTCCCCCATCCCAACTGCCCTCTCTTCTCTATTCGTCCCCCACATACTGTCCCCCTTCTGTTCTCTTTTCTTCTCCCCTCCCTGTCTCTCCTTGTCATTAGGTTTGTGTAACTCTCTTAATGCAGCATGACTGTATAAAGAGAGTGCATAAACTAATGGGCAAGTGCAAATTTTCCTCCTTTCTCTTTGTCTCTTTCTTTCTTTCTACACGCTCATTTCACAATGCCTCTTTTTAGCTCCTAAACCTCGTTTGGCTCACTCCCCTGACCCCTCTCCAACACCACCTCTTTCAGGCTTTAGGTGGATTTATAGTTGTGCATTAGGAAGTTATATATAGCCTCTGTGGCTCTGCACATCCACAGACTGCCACACAGGAAAACTGTACACAACCACAGTAAGTATGGCAGGTTCCAGTCAAAGCAGGAAGCTGGTATATAAACTGACTTTGGAAACAAACCCCCACTTTTACTAACTTACTATGAAGAGATTATTATACAATTTGTCTCGCCCAACTGCTCCTGTTTCTTGGCATGTTGGACTTTTTAGTGATGCCACCATATGTACAGAGCTCAGTGAATAACTTAACTGGGAGTAAATAACCTAAATATGATCAATACTGTCTGATCCTCTTTTCCCTCAAAGAGTCATTTTTGACACTTTGGGAAGCTCATGAATTAGTCTGAACACACACTTCACACAAAAGCCCCTCGCCCTCTCTCCCTTTCCTTTTTCTCTCTCTCTCTCTTCTCTTCATCTACCGCCTCTCTCTATGTCAACCCTCCCACTCTGTCTCTCTCTGACATGAGAAGTCAATTCCAGTGTCTCTGTCAGCTGACGCTATGCTCCATGACAGCGAGTCTGCTGACACTCACCAGCAGCTGAAGCATCACCACACAGAGGGTACAGCCTGTTACACTGAAGGGTGGGGGGTGGGGGTGCATCTTTGTTGGTTGGTCTGAGTGCCCTCTGTGTGTGCGAGCTTCTGTGTCTATGTGCTCGTGTGTGTGTGTGAGTCAGGGTAAGTGGTGCATGCCTTATGCATGGTGTTTTGAGAGCACCCATGCATTCATGAGTCTCTGCGTGTCTTTCTACTATCTGTGTGTGTCAGATTGGTTCTGTGTTGATTTCTGCCATCTCTTCTTCATGAATGATTCAAAAAGGAGTCCAAATAGGACTTTTTTTCTCTCTCTCTCTCTCTCACACACACACACACACACACACACACACACACACCTCTATCTATCTTTGTGAGGACCGTCATTGACAGAACGTATTCCCTTACCCCTAACCCTAACCTAATTCTGACGTAACCCTTAAAGCAAAGTCTTACCCTTCAAACAGCCTTTGAAGTTGTGTCCTCACCTTCCAAACATCGGGTTACGTAAAGAACGGGCCACATAAAAAATGTGTTTCAGTCCTCACTATGTAGCAAGTACAATTACACACACATTTGTTTCACTGTCCCTGTGGGGGACAGTCATTGACATAATGCTTTCCCTAGTCTCTTACCCTGACCATCACAACTAAGAGCCTGCCCTTAACCCTAACCTAACCCTAAAACCAAGACTTAACCCTCAAAAAGCAGTCTCTATGGGGACCTCAGTTTTTGTCCCCACACTGACACAAGTCCCCATGGGTTAGTGTGCATTCAGGTTGAAGTCCCCACTGGGATATATGAACATGAAACACACTCCATCTCCCATGGCATATGCCATGTGTGTGTGTGTGAATGTATTTGTGGAGTAGCTGTGTGTCTGTATGCATGTGTGTGCTTGTGAGTGAGCCTCCATATGTGATTGTACACATTTGTGTGTGTGTGTGTGTGTGTGTGTGTGTGTGTGTGTGTGTGTGTGTGTGTGTGTTGATCAGAGAGGCGGCCCGAGGCTGTGGCCCGATCAGATTGAGTTGGCGGAGCAGAGCAGAGATCAGGAGGAGACAGAAAACCACTGAGGAGAAGTCTGGGACTGCAGACACACACACACACACACACACACACACACACACACACACACACTCGCAAAAAAAAAAAAATCCGAATTAAGGTGCCGTTTACCAAAACATTGCATGGGACTAAAACTAGCCCCAACTAATGCTGTGTTAGCAACAAACAGTCCAAAATCCAAAGAGATTCAAATTACAGTGAAATAACAGCAGAGAAGATCAGACAATCCTAACATTTGATAAGCTGAAACAGGCTTATTTTGTTTTTTAATACCTAAAAGATGAATTGATAATTGTCGATTAATTTTCTGTTGATGGATTAATTGACTGTTTCAGTGTTGTGTGACAGTAACGCAGGTGGCAGAGCAGGTTGTGAATCCAAGACCCACTTTGTAAAGCCTTCTGCTACGTTATCAGAATAAAGTCCATTTATCATCAATCCCTGAACTACCCGTTAGTTTGCTCTCTAGCTTAATTTCTTTCCTTGGAGACAATAAATACTGCATTATTAGAAGAGCACAGAAACGGTTTAATACATTTGGAGAAAATTAGAGCTGAATCAGATTTGTGGTTTATTATAAAATAAAAAAAATCCTTCTAGTTTGGATTCTCTCTCTCTCTCGGTAACCACAAAAATAGTTTAGAAGAGTGTGCGAGGTATACATACACGTGTACTGTATACATGTCAGTCCATGTGGGCTCGAAACCGCTTCAAGTGTGTGACACTAGAATCAAAGGTCAGATCAAATCAATAAATATATTTTCTGTTCTACAGAGACTGGGAGGTCCCTGAGAAATAAAGGTGTGCTGCCTATATCAGTATAAATAATCCTGCTTCAGGGATTGCTTCAGTGATTTCCAAACATGATCATCAGTCTTAATTTCTAGATTCATATCTGCAAACTCTCGGCTGAAAACGCGACGATACATTCATGAATGAGAGTGACAGGAGCTCTGAAGGTCTGGAGTCACCAGCAGTACGACACCGTCTAAAATAAGCAGAAGAAAGCTCTCTCAAAATACGGAGCCCAAACCCATCAGCCGCCCTGTGACCGACAGTCCTACCTTTCATTTCAGTTCTCCCCCGTAACAAACGTCACCCTCTTCAGATTAAATATGGCTGAGTATTAATGGCTTTAATAAAGTTGCTGTGTAGTACGGACGTCACACTGCCTTTACTAAGCAGTCAATTAACTCATAACTTAGCAGTAAGCAGATGTGCATCAACCCATCACCGGTGCACGAGGTTACATAGAAAACAATGGGTGCTGCATCATACACCTCCAGTGTTGTGTTGCCCCTTAGTTTAAGCCTTTAGCTGTCAGCTGTGGAACAGTGGTAGATAAACTCTGTAGTAACAGTGAGTACAAGAACAATGGTTACATGTTTTTACTGAATACATAACGAGAAATGTAATACAGGACGTGGTAGGAAAACAATTATTTCTACAGTTCTGCCTTCGATGGCTGACCCTGCAGGAGGCTCTGCTTTAATCAATCTGTGTTTTGTTGGGTTCCAAATCCTGTCAGAGGTCATGGGGTCAGGGAGGCAGCATGAATACAGTTAAGAGGCTGAAATAGGCCACTGCTGCTCACCGGAGAATCACAAGGTGCAGACGCGGAGTCTGAGCATTCGCAGGGAATAATTAATAGAATAGTTTAATTTTCCCAGGAGAGGAAGACAGCTGAGGTTGGATGGGGCAGGGAGATATTCAAAAGGCAAGAGCAGGAAGTTTTTCTTAGTAACTAATGGTGTATGTCACATTTAAATTTAACACATGTTATCAAAAACAGGGCCACACTTGTGAAAGCCTCAGGGAGGGAGCAGAGACATTAAGATCGCTTTGCTGCTCATATTTTAGCTTAATATGCCATATGGTGGGCTGTTTCTCCGCCTCCATTAGACCCTGATGAATACTGAGATCGCCAAAATACATTTGTTATACGATGTTGTTGAAATGTTTCCCCCATTTATTTAATAATGGGGTCTTTATTTATCATTACCATTTAATTTTTCATTCCTTGCAGCAACCACATGCTGTACAGCTTGTCTATTATATTAGTATACTCTGGACTGAAAGATTAACACTACATTAAAAATCTCAACATGTGTTGACCTGCTCAGCACACAGAACATTACTACAGCCTGGTGCTCTCATTCGGTACAGAGTCGGGGGGGGGGAGAGACAAGCACATTTCAAGGTGAAGTTTAAAAAAGGAAGCCAGTGTAAAGACTGAAGACTGTAGTTGACCTCCGCGTTGTCCCTACTTTCCTCCCCCAAAACTAACTAGGACAAATAAAGGACAGGGCATCTGCCCTGGAGGAAAGCTAGAGTTAAACAATTCATTTCCAAAGTACACGAAATTACTGATGTCTGAACATTTCTCATAATTCCATGTCGAGCATACTGGCAGAGAAACAAATGGAAGCTGGACTTGCATTTAACTGCAATAATTGATTTGAATTAGTGAAATCATTGTGTGTAGCTGACACAATTCCAGTGTGTCCCTGATGCTGTTTGTTTCACCATAAAAAAAATAAATCAATAAAACCACACCTGTGAGGGTTCACTAATAGATAGTTTGATTTTAAGGAGTCACAAGCAGCCGAGCTTGGGAACCACTGCGATAGCTGACAGTGCACCAAGCCCCATACAACAGCAGCAGCACAGATAAGATGGCTGACAGTACCCGGGCAATGAGCTGGACGTTTCGTGTTGGTCTAAACTTCAGCACTTTCCTTTTGTCTTTTACAAAACTGCTCTGCTAAAAAAAATAAATAAAATAAAAAATATAATAAAAAAATAAGTGCCATAAAGTGTTCAGAGACCTATTTTTATGCACCATAGAGAAATCAATCATTAAGACTATTGATTAAGACTACAAGAAGCGGTAGCTGCTTCTTAATAAAAGTCTTAATAGTTGGCCATGAGAAAGCTTTAACTTTAAAGCAGTGAGCGGAAGCGTTTGTGTTTGAATTAACATGTGAACGGCAGCTCCAAGCGTGAGCTTTGGGAAAACTGGTGCTGTTTTCAAATTCCACACTTCATACTAGCAGTAAAAAGTATCATTAACTGTCATAGTACACCATTTGCAATTTGATTAAAAGCCATTGGTTAAATGTAGCCATTTACCATTCATATATTTTGCCCTAATAGAAGCGTTACGATTAATCAAGCCGGGAAACAGGGAATGCCGGGGAACAGGACCCAAACGCAGACTAGCAGGTAGAGCTAGTGCTGATCAATAATCTTATTAACAAAAAAGGCTTACACTGAATTGGCGGGCTAAAGCAACTCAACAGGTAAGCAGTCCAAAAAAGAAACAAGTCCAACAGTGAGCAGGCAAAATCCAAAATCCACAGACAGGCCAGGTACCAGGAACCCAACGACTCCAGAACTCAAGAAACCAGGCTGCTTGACAGAAATACAACGATCCGACAGCGAGCAAAGGAACAACACTGACTAAATACACTCAGGTAGGGGAGACAACGAGACACAGGTGGAACCAATGAAAGCAATCAAAGACAGGAAGCAAAACTACCAGACACAAGAGGGAGGGAGTATATTACAAAATAAAACAGGAAATAACAGGACAAAAACCCAAAACAATGACAGGAAATTAATGTGAGAAAGGAAATATCAGATCAGTGTCAGTCATACTCTGGAAAAAACAAACACTTCTCTTACTCTTAAAGTAAAGTTTAATTTAATCCTTCCAAGGATTTAATACTTTTTTGTTGTTTTCTGAAATCTTCCTGGAGCTGCCTGACCACCATCTGTAGGTTGTTTAAATTTTACTCTCTACAGTGTGAACGTGCTACATACTCAAAACCTGCTCATGACCAGTATGCAGTGTGTAACTGGGAAAAGGACTGAGTTGGTCAGCAGCAATGTTGCCTCTATATAGTCATTAGTAGACACTTGGTAAAGATTAGAAGAACAAAAGCAGAGGTGATGGTAGAGAGCTCACCCTGCAGGTCATATTTCCGTGATATTTTTATTGTGTGATAACTGCCTAAGCCAAGCTGTTCCACTGGAGCATGACAGCAACAAACAGATGGACACAGGAGTTGAAAATAATAAAGAAAATATAGGAAGATAAAAACATGGAAAAAAGGTAACAAAAGCAACAGTAAAATTAAAAATGTAACTATATATGGGCTGTAGAGTTTGCCATAGTCTTCTAACCTGACAAGAAAGCAGGATTTAAGGAGCCGGAGGCCCAGTGTGACACTGAGTTCATTCTATTTGTGTCCCGAGTCGGATACGTAGAAGAAATCCAGGCCTGCAGGCATCTCTACAGGAGCTAAGCCTCAACCAGCTAAATCCTTCTGCTTATTGGAAGATCCCTACGCTCTCTGACACATCATCCACCACCCTCCACCTTCTCCCCTCCACCCTCACCTGGATCTGCACACAACAGCTGCACTCAAACAACAAAATGACTGTAATTTTTCTTCTCTCAATGTGGAAATTACCCCCCCCCCCGATCGGAAAATCATACGACAGGGTCGGTTGTAGAGCAGCACCACTGGAGCTGGAACAAACTCAGTGTCTTGCTCAAGAATGCTTGGGCAGGGTGACAGTTTACGAACACTGGTACTTGAATGTAGGGCCGCTGAAAAATTACCAGCGCATTTCCCAAAGCCCAAGGTGACAGCTTCAGATTATTTGTTTTGTCCAATCAACAGTCCAAAACTTTATATAAAATATCATGTGGCTCTGTGGCGCAATAGATAGCGCATTGGACTTCTAGTTAAATGTAGGTGAAGTGATTCAAAGGCTGTGGGTTTGAGTCCCACCAGAGTCAAAATGCACGCGTTATCAAAAAGTTTTTCCCCTCGGGGATCAATGAAGTATTTCTGATTCTGACATCTGGAGAAGCTGCGAACCACTGGATGTTTATAACAATGCTATCGATTATCAAATCCTTTTCTGTCACTTCACTAATCGTTTCAGCTCTAATCTTCAGACACTTCTTGTTGTATGTGTAGTGAAGGGAAAAGAAATGTTTTAAATATGTTTTAAGTGATTAAGTGTGTGTTTTGTTCATGTAACATAACTATGCTGTCATTCTGGCCAGAATATTTAGAAAAAAAAAAGAAAGAGAAAAAAGAAAAGTACTAATTTCGTTTCCATGCTCGCTGACGGATTCCAAAGTTCACTGGCTCACAGCTTTAAAATTGGTTTTGGAAACAAAAACAGTAGAATAGAGAATAGAAAAAATATTGACCACAGAAAACTGAAGTGCACAGCAGCGTTTTGCTGACAGTGGTGTGAAATTTCCCACCCTGGTTTGCATACAATGCTTTTATCATCCTGGAGACAAACCCAGTCACAGTTTGACAACATTACAATCATCCACAGAGCGCTGACAGGATTACCATGTTCGCTGTTCTGCTCTGACAGTTACGTCACGGCACTTTGGGATATTATGAGATCAAACTCTGCGGTAACACGAACAGAGGACATCAAATGTGTGTTTTGTAACTGTTGCCAGTTGTGCACATTGGTGTGATGCAGAGCTTGTTTGGATGACAGCAGAGAGAAAAAGACGATACCAAAGCAGCATTTTGTGACGGCTGCTGGAAACTTTATAATGCGAGGCTGACGAGAGGAGAGAAACGCTGAGCAATGAGAAGAGAGGACAGAGGAGGGGAAACGACAATCAAGCATAGGAAATGACGAGAAGAGGAACAGAGCAAGGAGAGGACAGAGGAGGGGAAACATGGAGGAGACAGAAGAGAGGAGGCAAGGAGGACAAACGAGAGAAGAGGAAACAAGGAGAGAAGGGGAGAGGAGAGGTGACAAGGAGAAGAGGACAGAGAAGAGGACAAGACTGAAGGAGAGAGACACGAGGAGAGGACACGAAAGAAGGACGTGTCCCACACCTGGACAGCTAATTCCAACTGATCTGAGTTGGAGTTGGACAGATTTACAAATTGCTACATTTCAAATGTACTTTTCCTTGTAGACTGTCATTTCTTGATGAGATTTGTGTTCCGTGTGGTTAACAGAGCAAGTAACATTTTCAGATTTCCAGGCCTGGAGAGTTGAAAAAGAAAGTTCGGATTGTAAACAGTGTAGGATTCAATCTCTTTCCAGTTTTTCCAGAACACAGTATGAACTGAGGGTAGACAAGGAGAGGGCAGAGGCTTGGAACACAACACAAGAGTCGAGTCCTGGTTAGCTCACAGCCCCATTCAGCCCCATGGCCCTCTGGGTAATATGGGCAGTCTTGCACAAAGCAGATGATACCCAGGGACCCTCCTCTCCCCCACCCCATCACCCACTCGCCTCTATCCTCAGTCAATGAGCCAAATCAATGGCCATTTGTCCCCACACCTCCCCTCTCCTCCCTATGATTCTCTTTTTTATTTTGCCCTCTCTCTGTAGCTTTCTCTCCTGCCATTCCTCCTCTCTGCACCGATCCTCTTTTCTTTATGTCTCATCTCTACATATCGGCGTCTTGTATTCTTCCTCCTCCCTCACGGTCTTTTGTCTCTTTTTATCCTCCTCTCTTCCCGTTCTCTTACAGTGCCTTCAAGTAACTCACTTTTTCATCATTTTATTTGTGTACCCTTTCCATGTCACTAACATGACATTTAAATGCAAAAACAATACAAAATGACTAACCATTTTTGAACACTTATTGTCCATTACTAAACAGCGTTCTGACAACTTCAACCACTTAAATGCCAAACATGGTGGATTTCCATTTCCAAAACTACAACTTCACAAGTTCTATTTGAAGGCAGCATTAGTTCTCTTTACTTCCTTTCCTCATTCAGACTCCCTCTTCAAGTGTCCATCCTTCATCCCCTTTTTGGTGTTTCTCGCCTTCTATCCCTTGCTTGTTTGCCATTTCATTCCCTTTCTCTCTGTCTTCTTCCCATCTATCTTTCATTTTCTCCCCTTCCCTCGTGACCTCCTTCAACCTTCCTTCCTCTCCTACTCTCTGCAGCTTTATCCTCTTTTCTCCATCTCAATCCTGCGTTCAGTGTTGAGATTCTTTTGCTTGCCTGAGTCTTGGCTCTGCGGGCGCCTCGCGGCATTCCTTCCCTTGGCTGACAGGAGGTGACAGAGAGCAGAAAGAGGTAAAGAAAGTGTGAGAAGGATGCGACAGAGGGTGAGAGGCAGAGGGAGGGAGGGAGGGAGGCAAGGAGGGAGGGTTGACGGTTATGACAGTAACAATGAAAACAAACAAGACAGGATGAGAGGCAAGGAGCGAGATGAGGAAGAAGGCAGAATGTCGCTTTATGCTGAGATTCAGAAACCTCAGGCTATCGTCTCATGGAGCTGCGAGGAGGAGCAGGAAGATTGGAGCTGGAAGACGGGATGACAGAGGAGAGGAATGGAGGGGAGGTAATTGACAGGTGAGAATGGTTAAAGAGAAAATTAGAGTAGAGAGAGAACAGGTATAGAGGCTGAAATCGACTGGTCCTCAACCAGAATCAGACATTTTCACTAAATCCGAGATTGGTGACTCACCCACCTGAACGCTCCTAATTGATTAGCGAATCAACTCTCACTCACTAAACAGCACTCTGCTTTCACGCCGCATGCCATTAAGTCATTTTCTTGTTCAAATAACAGTACAGCTCGTCTGGAAATGAGCAGAGGGGGGAGAGGGGGAGGAGGTGTAGAGATATGAGTCGGTGGTCAGCCAGGGGAGGTGTCGGGGAGAGGAGAGGAAAGAAATGGAGCATAGAGGATAATATTAGTAAAAAGAAAATATGAGAACAAAGACAAATGTGACAAAACTTATTTGATGGGCTAAAACACAAGAAAGAACACTATTTTGTTTTACGTTGTGTTGTATGTTTTGCATGTTTTTACATCTGCAGATATCTCTGCTGTCCAAACTGTAAAACGGTAAAAACCTATTTTGTACATAGTAATGGCAACATCAAAGAAAGCATGTGACCATGTTAAGATTCAAATTAGAGACGGCCATTTTCAGTTTCCAAAGATTCTTCTCTTCAAACTACAGCTGGCCGAAATTTAGTCTGCAGTGTTGGAGAGGTTTAGACGATGTTACTGACCTCCTCTTGAAAATCTTGAACGTACTTTTGTATTTAAACAGATCTGTTTGTAGCTCAGACAAAACTTTACCAAATCGCCAAGCCCTAGAAACTATTCGAATATGGGGCTTTAGATATAATATGTAGCATAATTCTGAAACTGCAGAGCCCATTTCAGTTTATTATTCAAAATTCAAAAACATTAAGAAAAAAAAACAGCGAGGGAAGACCAAGACAGTCCAGCGAGTGGTGAATCATTCAGTCGGGTGTTAAACATCTATCACCTGCTACTAATGAAACTCTCCAACAAACCTGAGGTACAGGATTTGTCCCACAGTCCCTACCTGAGTGTGCACACAATGCTACTGCTGTGGTTTCAAGTTCAGTCCTGAAATAATGAAGATATTACCTGCCCAATGTACTGTCAGGCATACAGTATACTGCTACTGCACAGCTTGTGATTGGTCAAGGTTTTTCGGCTCCTTAAGTCTTCTTCTTCCATCATGAGTTCAAAAAAAAAGAATGATGACTGAGAATGAAACAAATCAAGGGGGTAAGAGCCTCACCCCAATATCAACAAAATAAAAAATAGGGTGTGAAGATCGAAAATAAGGATCTAGAAAATGACAAGGGGAATAAAACTAAAATACGAGCAGGAATGCTAACTATACTTGAGTCAGGTGTGTGCTCTGCCACCTGAATGGTTCTATTGTGTGTGTTTCATCTTCTTTTCCCCTCACATTTTACTTTTTACAAAGAGGACCAACTCCAGAAAAAGACCAAAAATAACTTCTTGGCGAGCGTGGGTCGTTGCTGTCCTTTGACTGGCTGAGGGGGAGTTTTTGACACGCCGCTGCCGTGGAAACCAACAGCGCATTTTATCACAGCAAGGCCAGAATCAATTTTTTTAATGGAAGACCGGAGAGAAAGAGAGAGCAAGAGAGAGAGAGAGAGAGAGAGAGAGAGAGAGAGAGGGTGGACAGAGGAGGAAAGGAAAGCAATGAGAGAAAAGGAGATGCTGTAGCAGCAGAGTGTGGCGAATCGACAAAATGGTGACAGCGGAGGATACGCTGTTCGTCTCTACACTTTCCTCTAAAGACCTTTTTCATTTCATTTTACTGGGTCACATTCACATCAAAGGATCTCTGTCTGTTTGGGAGTGTGTGGGTGAGTGGTGTGTGTGTGAAGTAAATGCAAACCGAAGTGCATGGAGATGGCTGAAGTGTTGGCTAAGTGTTGGCTAAGTGTTGGCTAAGCGTGTCTGTGTGTGTGTGTGTGTGTGTGTGTGTGTCCCGGTGGGGACACTAACCCATGGGGATTTGTGTCACTGTGAGGACAAAAATTGAAGTCCCCATGGGTGAAGTGCTTTTTGAGGGTTAAGACTTGGTTTTAGGGTTCAGGTTACAGTTAAGGTTAGAGTTGGGGCTAGGGAAAGCATTATGTCAATGACAAGCGTGTGAGTGTGTGAGTGAGAGAGATGGAAAGACAGATACAACCTTCATAATGTAGCAACAGCTGTATCTACTATTCTTACTATTATTAGAGAATACCTTTGATGTTTTGCTGTGTGAATAAGAATTAATACAGTAAAAAAGCATATTATTGTATAATTGTTTACAATATCACTTTAGCTGGTAGCTAGCTGCAAACCTTTCCTGAGTCAAAACAAAATGCAGAAGCAGCATTTAGTTATTTTGCTAAACATACGAACTTTTAGAGATTTGTCCACATGGGCAAATACGTCCAGTACTGACATCTTGTCGAAAGCCCACCTCTCTGCAGTGGTGAATTTATTTGAAGAAACAAACTGCATTAATCATTACACAGGATACGGCCAGTATCCCATCATGTTTATTTATTTATTTTATTTAAAAGGGACCATGTACAGTTTAAAACATAAATGTCACCATTTGATGCACCGTACCAGATTCTAGCTTTAAGCTAATTCGACCTTGGCAGGTCAAAACAAAAGAAACAGCACAATAACATGATACAAAGTTATACAAAAAGGAACACACACACCGACACGCATGCATGCTTGTCAAATAAAAACAAGTCATAAAGATCATGAGACAGAATTCAAGGTCAGTGAGTTTTAATGTTATCCTCTCAAAAACTCACTTCAGCCTTCTCTCTGCAGTAAGAGAATTCCACTGATCTCAGAAAGACGACTTGTCACAAACAATGAGCCACCTGTGCATGTGAGAGGGAGACTGTTTCTGTGTGTGTGTGTGTGTGTGTGTGTGTGTGTGTGTGTGTGTGTGTGTGTGTGTGTGTGTGTATGAAGCTGGGATATGACAGCGTGCTCCAAGACCCACATTAGTCCTCCAGGCTCAACCTTATTCATATTGAATATGGCGGCCGATGGAGTGAATTTTTGAGCTGGAATGAAAATTGTCTAAGTGGATTGTGCACTGATATGCAAAGGTCCTCAGAAGGCTGCTTTCTTAAACAAATAACTTTATTACAGAAACTTTAAGCTAAATATTCTTTAACATGATAAATAATTTAACATTATTAACCAATTATAGAAATGAACGCTAAGAAAATAAAGAATACAAATAAAATAAATAAACATCAGTACTGTATGTTCAGTATCAGTCACTTGCTGAAGCAGCAGACAATGCCATGGAAATCAGTTAGTACCTGTAAATTGTACTAAAATACAACACTAAATGTACATTCCAGCTCTGCTCTACTAAACCACATATTCTCTAACGAGATTCATGCTATAGCTTTGTTCCGATTCTGAACCATTATTTCAAGAGATTGAACTCAAAAACGCTTTTTTTCTTGCTAATCAAAACACGTCATGTATATTTATATTTTATATTTTCGCTGTTACAATAACAGTCACAAACATTAACTCATGGTTCGCTGCCGCTGAGTCAAGACATAAACAGCGCCTCGGCTATAAATGTTCTGGGGAAATGTTCGACGTATCTGGTAAAAAAAACCCAGCTCCTGTGACTCCAATCAGGGGACGCTATTTATTTACTTCCCAGCATTGCATCTCACCAGTTAGGTGACGTGTATAGCATGAAGTCAACACTCAACAGACTCAAACCACCGCCGCACCGTCTGTTGAGCTGCAGAATCAAAGACTGTGTATAAAGATGGACGACGCCTCTCCACTTCCTCCCACTGTACAGAAATGAAGCGAAATTATCCCGGATACGGGAGCTGCCATCTTGCTCGTGATGTCATTTGGAGCCAGAGTCTGTGCAGTAGTGATCGGGGTTGGAGCCGCGGTATCGAGGTCCCGCCCACGGGACTCAATTGTGAGCAGAGCTCAGCTGTCAATCATGACGTGCACCCCTCTTTTTATAGCATCAAATAACTAATTAGAACCAACCTTATCAGAAAAACGAACGCTTCAACACACATCAGCGTGATACGAACTACCTAAAATGACAGAAACCAGTGTTGGGGAAAAAAAGTACTTTGAGTTTTTAGTTTTGCTCATGTCTGCTAACATGGAGGGGGCGGGGTTTATGACCCATACTGCAGCCAGCCAACAGGGGGCGATCAAGATGTTCTGGCTTCACTTTGGGGGAGCTGTCGTGTCATTCAACTTTATATACAGTCTATGTGCAGAACGATGAAGAGATGCTCTGACGCTTACCTTTCAATCTGCTGGCTAGCTACCTCGCTAACACAACAAACTGATGTGATAAGCATGAGTGACATGACGGTTGTCAGGGACAGGGTTATATCAGAGTTATATTGAAAGGGGAAAATGATGGGTTCATTGTTTATTAACTTTCCAGCAATGTATTTCACAAACTAGTTAGCAGCTTACTGTGAACACACGGCTTTGACTCCACCACCGTCTGCTCAGCTGCGCAGCGCGGTGCTGAGAGTAGAGTATCTGAAAGCAGTTCGTTAAGTTAGCTGTCTTATGTTCCAAATGTTACTTTTTGTTAGTGTTTGTAATGTGTCTGTTCAGAACATGGTGCTTTATGTTGGTCGTTGTTGTTACATTTTATGACACCAGCTGCACTTCACTGGTATGTCGCTAGTTCTTGAGAGCTGCTTGTTCTTTCTCATTGTACTCTGCTGGATAAACTTTGTAATGACACCAATATATTAACACAAGCCTTTCTTTCCGCCTAATATACCGAAAAGAAAACAGTTGTATATCTGTGATAGGCCAATATCAGCCGACAAACCTTGCTCTATTGAATACATCTCTATCTCTCTGTACTGTATACTCCGACTCAGGACTCTTAACGTGATCTCGAAACAACTAAAGTTATTGTGCCTGCATGAGTGTGTGCCTCTGACCCTGATCAGGATAATCAACTGAATCGTGAAGCTCAGCAGTTAATAACATGAGATGTTCTGTATCAGCAGGAAGTGTGTAATTCATGGATGGCCCGGTCAACCGCACATAACGCATATATATATATATATATACACACAGACACACACACACACACACACACACATATCTCCTTTAATTAGTCAAGCACAGATACTCTCGTTCAGTCACGCTTAGCTTCACACACAAACACAAACACACTGGCACAGTATGTATTTACTCAGTCACTCTTCGAATGCTACTAAAAGTCTTAAAGCAACACTGTCTCCTACATAGTATGTTTACATTTGACTAATTTGCTTTGAAAAATACCTTTTGGAGCAACGGAATTTCTTCAGGGATAACGTTCAATGACAACAACTTTATCAATCCAGGGGCCAGATGAATAAAACAGTAGGTTCACGAATAAATAATAAATAAAATAAATAATAAAAATAAATCTCTATGGCACAAAGAGAGAGATAAGCATTCTTTTTGCAAGATTTACACCGAGTCCTTCAAGTTAAATGACAAAATGCAATGTTTGTAACTGCCTAATAACTTGGTTTAAATAGGGGAACGATCGTGGTCATGGTTAAACCAACACAGACTGTCGGGAGGAAACGTGTTTCGAACGTCCAACCTTTATGTTCAGAGTAAACTGCCACCTTTCTCAGTGTGTTATATGCCAGAGCAGCCGGCGTTACGCGTGCCAAGATGTATTTATGGCACCTGCATTATCATTAATTCATCAAACATCTTTGGCAATGATCTCTTAATCATGAAATTTGAGAATAGAACAGAAAGTAATCAATATCGTAGTTTATAGCACTCATACTGAAACAGACTTTGCAAGAATAAAATGAAAATAAAGAGAAAGCTAGCATGATCCAACTGATGGAAATAAAAATAAAATTGATTTGAAATTAAAATTGAGCACACAACAGTTGTTAAATTCATAAATGTGTCATACTGGCATATATAGTATTTCCCTCAGTAGACAAGCAAAACATAACCATAAAGCATATGCACCACAAACTGATGATGCTTCAGTTGCCAGGAGCAGATTTCGATAGGACGACTAATGAAATATGTTGACAGAGAACAGTTTGCAGATACATTTAAGATAAATGTTTCCTCGTCATCTAACTATAAAGGAAGGAATCTCTCTCTGTCTGTCTGTCCTTCGCATAGCTCTTGAACCGTTCATCCGATCGACTTTACACTTGGCGGGTGTATTGCTGAGGACCCTAGGGAGTGCAGTGTGGCGTGCGAGCTCTTGAGATCTACGGGACATATTTATTAGAACACACTGTGTATTGTATTTAGGAGGGGGCCCCTATTAACCGTTACACCACCAAACGGCATGCTGGGTACAGCTCACTCTTGCTTGCTACAGTACATTCAACAACAGATGAGACCTCCGGATACCGGAGATGTCATTCTGAAGCAAAGTCTTGTTAGTGCCATTTTGTTTTGCTAAACTCAAACATTTCAGCGATGTAACTTAAATACAGTACAGTACAATACAGCGGTGTTCTGACCTGTTCAAATAGTAGAAAATGCCAGACTCTTGTGCTGCTTTTGGATGTTCTAATGAAAGAAATGCCAAAACCAAGCAACAGGGAATAACGTTTCACAGGTGACAAGTTTACAATATGTTACTTTTACAAACGCGCTGAAGTTGTGAGCTAGTAGCAAATAGTAGAAAATGTTCTAACGCAAGGAATGCCGAAACCAAGCAACATAAATAGCAGAAATTCATAATAAATAAAAAAATTGTTTCAAAGCTACAGACAAGCTTTTGACAAAACTGAAATTATTTCACATTTATGTCTACAGCTCAGTCTCTCAAAATAGTGTGACACTGATACAAACCACATGTAATGCAGGTTTTGCTTTTCCTAACATTTTAGACACAAAAAGCAGAAGGATGGAATCTCAGGTTACTGAGATGGGGTTCAACTGCCTGCAGTGTCCTGCTTTATTTGTGGCTAATCCTACAGTTTACATACGAAACACGTGCCAATACAGCAATTGCTGCTGCCATGTCTTTTAGAACAAAACATATTGGGAAGCCTCTCTACATAGCCAAAACATCACAGGTAAGTTTCCAGTTTGCTCTGGTGGCATTTGAAAATTTATTTTGCGTTTAATTAGAAACAGTTTGTTTCTGGTGGCGTTAAGATCTTAGTTTTAATAGTGTTAATAATCTAATATCTTGTCGTTAATGCCTTTGTCTTATTTTTAGCCTTTTCTAAAGTAATTTGATGCACAGTTTGTGTTCTTTGAATTTTTCCCTCTAATCGTTTTACCTCTTAATAATGAAGCCCTAACTGTCTCTGCAGCAAAGATTTATGGAGAAAGAACAGGCGTGTGGGACCAGTTGATCAAGATAATCATAAATTTGTATTAATATACTGTAGGGGAATTTTCTATGCTGCTGCCCAGCTCAGTAGTGAAGTCAGACGTCATAGGCAGTTAGGAGTCAGTGTGCAGCTGAGGGCCTCTTCTAAAGTCTTTATCTTCCCATGGCGGTCACCAGCTGACCCGCTGACCTCTGCTGCGTCTCACACTGGATTCTACTACAAATCAGTATCAAGCGAAGCTCACAGCTGCCGAGGCTAATCGATGTCTTTAATTCAGCCCAGCGATTGATGGGAAATAAAGAAGTTTCTGTCAGCAGTGCTGAGCCACCACACTGCTACTGACACCTTCTATTGACCGCTCTCAGTGTGTATTAGTATGTATATGTGTTCTCGGGGGAATACATTTATATACCGAAGGTTTGTTTATTTGTGATTACATTTGTTTTCTTTGTAATTGTATGATTATGTGTGTGTGACCGACACTCGCGGTGAACATCTGTAACTACAGCAACCGTGCAGCGGCACCAACCACTGAACCTACAACTTGCCTGCAATTATAGACATGAAGTATTTGTCACCTCTCAAGAAAAATGTCTGCAAAGGTCTCTTGTTCAGACAGTGGAATAGTAACTGTACTCACGTTTACTTCAATAAGTGGAAGGCGCGTGCTGTTCTTACGGAATTACGGAAAAGTGGAGAACAGAAACAGTCAACTCTGGCATCTTTTAACCATGAATATGATCTTTTGCTGACCTTAACCATACAGGAGAAAGATCACAAAAAGCTCATATGACTCATTTCTGTGACAGTCGTATGGGTCATACATACTAGTAGGAGGTTGGCGTGCTAATTGTGCTGCAGCACCCCCACCAGTGGCTGAGTTAGCCTATATTTGCATTGTATTTTTGTTGAATTAGACCCCACCTCTTGTTTATTTCATTTTTTTGTTTGTTTTTTAAATTATTGAACACAACACAAGTATGACTAGTGCTACAATCTTTTCATAGCCAAACACCTTGACAATATTTGAATTTCATTCACTCAACTTCTGCTTGGTGTCATTGGGGCCTTATGTTTTAAAACGGGGGAGCAAACTTGACTTTCGGTAACAATAGAGGATAATTTCCAAAACATAAAATAATCATAATTTTGTATAGGCCCTACTCAGTCTTACAGTTTGATGAATAATAATGACACATTATGATTGTGTTGAATGTAACTGCATGGCTCATAAAATCCCATCTGAGCCAGTTGTGGTGAAGCAGGGTTGGATGGAAAACATGCTGGACAGAGTGTGCGTGGTCCAATAGAGGTTTGGGAAACACCTTTCTAGGTTAGTCTGCTGTGGTGTGGGGCGAGGGAGAGGGCGGGGCAGCAACTTATCCTGAGATGTTCCAGTAACTGGACCGAATCACAGAGGGGAGGGAGTGGTAAAATAAAAGGTGAGTAAACTATAAATGTCCGCTGGCTAAACTGTCCAGTAAACCCATGAAAAGGTGAGTAATGTTTCATTTGAAAAAGGTGGGTAAACTGCTTTATGTGCGTTTACCCTCTCCACTAAATCTAATGCAAAATATTAATAGCCACGTTACACTTAAAAGAGCCGACTCTTTGATTTGGCTACTTCGCGAACGTCCCATCTCCACAGCTGAATCCTATCCGATCACAAATCGGTTCGGCATTTCGGCGACATTACATTCCTACTTTTAGCTCATTTAAAGTTTGGCTGGAGTCAAGCCTTCAAACATGCACCGAGGTCAAGGTTCAATTTTGAAGTCTTGACTTCCGTTTAAGGCTTGTATAGGTTACTCCTGTACTATCGCATGTGTATACGTTTTTGTCTGTGAGGATTTGTGTGTATGTGGAGAGGGACTGACCACATCTAATATCCTTCCGGTTTTAAATTAATTTGTATATTCATGACAGTGATTGTCAACAGAAGGACACAGAGGCACTCTGATTCAAATTCTACAATGACAATCAGGGGGTCAACTTTTTCTGCAGGGCGTAAAGGGAACCCAGTACAGCGCAGGCGCATGCTTCAGTGAATTGAAGTCTTACAATCCTCACAGTATCTTGCTTGTTTAACGTAATGTCTGCAGTCCGTAGATGATAAATCAAGTCCATTACACCAGCTCATGGGGCACGTACCACACAACAACTTTTGAAGCCAGGGGTCATCAACAAAGTATTCTAGAGCAAAACTGCCAGCAAGTCACGTAGACACTCGACACAATTTAATTCAGAATCTCTGAAGGTAAGACAGTAAAGTGTATTAAACTACCTAGATAGCTAGTTACTTACATTAACCTACAGCGTCTCCATTGGCTTGCACAACGCACGCGAGCATAGACTTTAATGAGGATGTGAGCCACTGCAATGATGGGGGTGAGGCAGGCAGAAGAGGCGTTCAACTAACGCCAAGGTTAAGAAATGGTACAGCCCACTTTAGGGGTGTCGTATTACAAGATTCTTCCAGGCATGAATAAGGGAAATATATTGGAATAATTATATAAATATTTCAACCCCCCCAACCGTTTTTACATCTTTTGGGGGGTTCAAGTCTTAATTACGGGTTTCACCCCCAATCCTCCTGTAATTCAAACTCTGGCTGCAACACAAAAGTTGTTTGCCTCAATTATCGGATGTTTTATCAGCGAGTGGAGGTGCCTTGGCAGGGTGATCAGGTAGGCAAACTCAGAGCTGAATCCATCAAAAGTGAGTCTGTTTCTTTCTTAGATTCAGAATCTTCAGGCCAAAGAAAAAAACTTCAAACTCAGCAGGGTGAAGTTCTCTCTGCACTCTGCCTCATTGTATTTTGAAGGTTGCCAAATTGATTTTTGTTTTTTTTAAGTACCAGCGGGTGGCTCAAGGCCATAACTGCGCCTCCTGGCATCCAAACATAGAATATAATACATTCTACCTTAAGACTTGGTTGTCATGATGCGCCAACTTTTTCCTCTCCAAATACAAAATCTGATACCTCACTTGGGGTATCTGTAGGATACTGATCTGATAGTGCTTTCTTTTTTCCAAACTTTAAATCTGCTAAACTCACTGCATTAGACTCATTATTATTTGTATTTAAGGTAACATGAGAGCAGGGATGCTGCAGCAGCCTGCCAAGACCTGAACACATGTTAACTCAGCTCACAGAGCAGCTGTCCCACACTCCTCTAACAGCCTACATGTCAGGTCTCATGTTTTACCTACAATGCTCAAGTTTTAGTGTCTTATCATCATCTTTGATAAGAAAACATCACTTTTCCACACCGAGAAATGCGTCCTGGAAAGCTCCACAAAGTGTCTCTCCTGCTGACAGCTGAAGAGTCATCACAGTGGGCGGCAGTAGAGGAGGTTGCACCGGTGTCTGGTTTAGTTTATCCGACTTCACTGACAGTCAGCACTGGAGCTGAGAGCGTCAGAGCAGCGTCGTCAAGATATGCTGCTCGGCGTCACTCTGCCCCCCATTTCCATCACCATTGCATGCTATGCTGTTATCCTGTGTTGCTCTGTGTACAATGGCATAGCTAAAAAAAAAACAGCTGTGATTTGACTGACAAAATGTCCCTCACATGTGCAGTCAAGTCAAACATTTTGGGTTGCATACAGACGTCTGCAAAGTCTATGTGGAAAGTATCATTTTAGCTTAAGAAGACATGTAACATGTCAAGAAAAAGGAAGAGAAGAAGAAATTAGATATGGTTAATGTTCTCATTTAATACTATTTGGGTTTTGTCATTTTTTTCATTTGGACTCTTACATTTTAGGATGAAAGCATTGTTTCCATTCACTGGCTCTAATCTTTTTTGGTGCTTTGTGTTGTTTTGGGTGAATTGGACCGAGACAATGGGGCTATTTTCATTGTATTTCCCTGTGTAGTAACAAATATCTAGCTGTGCTGCTCACACACACACACACACACACACACACACACACACACACACACACACACCAAACAGAAACAGATACACAAAGACAAACAATACACACACACACACACACGGACAAAAACAGACAAAGGCAGTTTATTCTCCTCTCCCTCTAAAACAGGGATTAGTCAGCTGCTCTTCAAATAGAAAAACTGGCCTAAATAATTTCACACACACACCACTGTATAAACTGTGTGTGTGTGAGTATGTGTTTGTTCTTATATCCCGGTGGGGACTTTAACCTGAATGCACACTAACCCATGTCACCATGGGGGCACCATGGGTAGAGACTGCTTTTTGAGGGGTAAGACTTGGTTTTAGGGTTCAGGTTAAGGTTAGGCACTTAGATGTGATGGTCGAGGCTTTCCCTAGCGTAGACACGTGAGCATTATGTCAATGACTGTCCCCCACGGGGGAGTGAAACAAACGTGCGTGTGTGTGTGTTAGTTAGTGTGGATGGAGAGACAGTTTTGCTGAAGTTTAAAATGGAGAACTACAGAGTGTCCATATGAATGACCACATGTGAACCTGTGTTTAGTGTTAGTTAAAGCACTTCCAACTGTATGGGAGTAAGTGCAGTAGTCAGACCAGAATGTCTGGGTATGATGTTGAAATAAAATGTAAAAACAAGGGGACTATCAGCATGTTTTGTTACTTTTATGCCAGAATTGCATGAGAATACTACCACCTTATTCTTGACATGAATGATGGTGCAGCAGCATTGATCCATTCTTTAATACAAGCTTTGATACCTGTGACTGAGTATTTCTATATGTGTGTGAATACCCAACATTCATTTCCTTATTGAATAACTGAAAATGCACACTGACAAAGGCCTGTTTATATTCTCACTGCATTTTCACAGCACTCACTGGAACTATTCTCTCAAAGAAAACAATCCAAAGAAAAACTGTTGATAGCCTTTTTATTGGGGTTAGAGGTTTAGGCAGTGGATCAAATGTTCTGCAAATAAAACTAAAACCATTAACTTGTCTATATCGCTTGACATAAAACAGACTTAAAACAAATGTTTGTGATTTGGATCAGCGGATACTTTAACATGTTGGTGGCTACTTTAATAGTAGGTGGTGTAGATGGTCATGATAGTGCTGGGTAATTTAAACTTCTGTCTTTTTATCTCATAGTTTGGATGTAATAGCTGTCAGATAAAAGTAGAGTAAAAGTACAATATTCCCCTGTTGTGCAATTTCACTCCAAAGTGTGGTGATGGTAAAAATGTAGCGTTCTCATGGAACAGAGATACACAAGTGCAGTATTTAAAAAAGTACTCTCAAGCTGGACTCAAGCACTGTACTTGAGTTAATGTATTCAACATGTATAGTGTATTCACAATGTGTGTGTATTATGTATCATGTTTGTGTGTGTGTCCATCCTGTCCCTTCACTGTAATCCAGCACAGATTTGTGTGTGTGCTTCTCCCATTAGAATAAAAGGAGAGTGCTTACTAATTACGGTGGACATATTTCACCGCTGCGGCCTTCTATGGCCTATTAAAGTCCTCGGCTGTAATTAGCCCAAAGAGACTACAGTCACTTGGTGTGCGCATGGGGGGAGGGGGTCAGAATGTGATCATTTCATCCTTCTCGTCTGTGGACATTTTTAATGGAGATGAGGATTCCTCCTGCCAAGAATCGTAATGTGTACAGTAATGATAATAATCAGAGAGAAGAGCTGATTGAAAAGATTGTGGGGTGATTAGTTAAGTGGATCAGACTGCCTGCCCAATCACTGTGCTGTGAGGCACACTCTATCCAGAAATCGGATAGAGTGTGCCTGCGTCATGTTTCAGTGTTGACAAGGAAAACTGAACTTTTGAAAAAAGATGACAAAACCCTTCCCAATGTTAAGAGGACAACTTTCTGTTGCCGTCCCTAATTACGTTTTAAATGTCAGTATAGCCAAACACACAGTGCAGCTCGTGTTAATGCCCTGTCTTGTTGCTGATGATTTTGTCTGATGAATTTGTGAACATAAAATAGTGATTTGATTGAAGTCTACTCTACTGAAGAGTTTACTGTTTGCTGGTTAACAAAACAGGTTTGAATTTATGAGCCTCAGTGATTTGACTACAGAAACAAAAAATAGAATACTACTGAAAACTACGAAATTTGGCTGGATTTATAGGGAAGCACCAATCCAATACGCTGCTTCAGGAACGGTGCCAATACTGACCTTTTTGGCTAGACTGCAGCAAAGCAGGGCCAGCCCTATCAACCTATAAATTCTTTCTCCGACTTACTGAGTAAGTGAGTGAGTGATGAAGTTACACCGTTGGTCGGTTGAGTGTTGGCGTTACCCCACTGGCCGTTGGTCTTCCAATCTGAAGGTGCGAACAGTCCTTAATTACATCCTCTGGAGGCTTTTAAGCTTTGTGTATGCTGACGCGAGACAGAGTGGCGCGAGAGCTACGAACACGCGCAGAGGCGTTTATGCTCAGTAAGTTATCAGTTTTCTGTTTTAGTATTCTCCAAAACACCAGAGAGAAGTTTGCTTCTGTTTTTGAAGAATTTAAAAATAGATTTGCCTGCATTTTAAAATCCTTGAGACATATTAATGGTAAAAATTAATTAATTACTTTACTTCTTAATTTCAGTTATTTGCTTTTATCAGTATTTGTGGCAGTCATATTCTATGTTTTGTAATTAACATGTCATGTTCTCCAGATGCCTGTTTGAACTTTAATATTGAACACATTAAATATATGCTGCGTTTCATTAGTCGTTCAACATGCCCTCGTTGACTTCCCCTCAGCACTTGCCCTCGGGGGAATCTCCGGCACCATCATAAGTGCCGTTCCAATTGCCTGAAAAACTGAATTGAACTTTGTGAGCTCGACCCGCAGAGGGCTGAGGGAGCGAGTCAACAACGATGGTCACTCCAGAGGTGTATATCACCCACAACGCATTGCTGTTATGCATTTGGTGCAAGAAAATACTGTACATCCATGGTTAGGGGCAGCAATGTACATAAAACTCCTGTTGCCTAGTTAGCAGACAGTTTCTTAAGAAAATCTCATTGATAGCTTGATATTTTACAGAAAAGTGTCATAACGAACTGCAGTTCAAATTTACTTGGAAGAAGAAAGGAGGAAGAAAATCATTTTTCCATTATTCAGGTGATTTAGTGTGGTGAGTATCTTTACAAAAACAACCTGTTTTAACTTTCAGATTTATCCTGCTTAGTGTGAACATAATGTAAAGTCTGAGAGGAAGGACAAACAGAAATACTGACAATAATGGGAAAAAAACTGCAAAAGAGACCACAGGGGAAGAGACATAGAAATAAAGGTGACAGTAAAGAAGAAAGAAACCACAAGATGTGGGGAGGTGAGAAACTGCTGCGAGACACACCAATCAAAGTGCTGAAGCAGAGGACAGGACAGGAGAGGAGAGGAGCAATAAAGATTAAAGGCTTTGTCAGGTTGTCGATAGAGAGAAGGAAGAGAGGGAGGGCGGGGGGAGGGAGAGAGAGAGGGAGGTGAGAGAGAAATGTATCTCCCTCCCAGTCTTCTCTCTCTCTCCTGCAGGCAAGAGGGGAAAACTGTATTCTCCAAATTTTCCATTAGCCTCTTACTTTATACATGCATACACGCACACACACTTTGACAAACACATGAAAATATATTCACTGAAAAACTACCTAACACCTCCCCTCACATGGACAAACTCTCTCTCTCCCACACACACACACTCACTTGGTGTGTAATAATCCAGCCGATGTAGCTCTGCCTCCACTACAGTGGCATAATTGGAGAATTGGAAAAGGAACGTGAAAGCCACTGTGTGACTTCCATGTAAATACTAATGGACATGGTAGGACGGAGCCGCCAGGGGACAACACAGCAGATAGATCAGATATGTGAAGCAGCGAGATCTCATATATTATATGTAATTGATTCTCAAGTTGTCCATTTAATACCCGTGTCATTTATTTATTTAAACTTAACATTTCCGGTGTCTGATGGGCAGGTGAAGCAACAGGTCTGATAGTATTCACCTTATTTTCGAATGCGGAACTAAACAGTTATTTCATTGAATGTTTTCCATTGTAGGAGGAAGTGCATCTCTGTCTCAACCTCGCCTGTCCAACAGTGATCACATATTCTGTTTTCTTTTGGTTGCCAGGATTTTTTGTGTCTTCCTTTTTCGATTGCCAGTTTGTGGTCACTGAGCCTGACCTTGGTTAGGATCTGTCTGCTTTCTATTTCTGACAGTAGAGAGATATTGTGCCAACTCATAATCTCTTTTTAGGGCCAGATAACATTCTGATCTACTTTGGCTTTTAGTTTTTTCTATCCAATGTTCCAAATGTGTTTCTTTACATTGAGTTATAATTTGGTTTACTCTGACTGGTATTTGGAAAGCAGTGCTGTTGAGACTGGTCAGAGTGTGTCTGAGAGGGGGCAGTTAGACATAGGGGACTCCTTTCTGGGCTCAGCTCTTGGTTTTGGAGGGCTTTGGGATGGAGGGTGTCTAGGGGGCTGGTGATTAAAAAATGTGAGTACTCTCTTTTGAATGTTAATTATCATTGGGTATCTGCCTAATTCTGCTCTACATGCATTTGTTGATGTTTTTCTGTGTACGTGTAAAATGTATCTGCAGAATTCTGCTGGATGTTTGTCCCAACAGGTATAGCTATGATGAGTGAGTGGACCCCATACTTCACTACCATATAGCGCAATGTGCTGGATGACACTATTAAATATTTTAAGAGAAATTTTAATTGGAATTTGGAAATTATAAAATTTTCTCTTAATTGCATTTAGAGCTCTTCAGGGTTTTTCTTTTAGTGCATTCCATGTTGAAACTCCCTGATGTTGTTATGGTTATACCAAGGCAGGTATAACTCATACTGTGTTCAATGATATGATTATTTATGGTAAACTGGTATTTTTTCTCCTGGATTCTGGCATCTTCTTCATATTTACTGCCATGGCCCAGTTCTGACAGTACTTTTCTACTATGTGCAGCTGTGGCTGTAGTCCTTGTTCAGTAAAAAACAGAAGAACCAGGTCATCAGCGTAAAACAGAGACTTCACCTCTCTATCTAGGAGGGAGAGGTGAGGATCAGCACATGTGGTGTACATGTGTGTTAATTAAAGTGTGAAGGGTATATACATGGTCAGTGGTGCTGTGTTTTGGGAGGAAGCCAATCAGATTTTTATTCAAGACGGAGTGCACTTCAAGGAAATCTAGTATTCTTTTATTTAGAATACTACAAAATAGTTTACCTAGACAACTGATACCACAGTAATTGCAATGGTCTGATTTGTCCCCACTCTTATAAAATGGGGGAAATGAGCCCTTTTCACCAAATGTCTGGAAAACATCCTAACTGTAGTACAATACTGAACACCTTTAACACTGCACCCTGCATCTCTGGGGTGCTGCATTTGAGCATTTCGTTTTTTATGCTGTCTGGACCACAAGCTTTCCTTGGCTGGAGAGACTTTCTGTGTGGTCAATTCAAAGGGGGTTTTGGTTGTCTTTAATTGTTTCTTCTAATGTTTGGAGTTTTTCTTTTTTAATACATTGATCTGATTTAATTAGAGTTATTGGTATGTCTTTGCACAGATTTTGGATGGGTAGTGCTTGTGGTTGCTTTGTGTTGAAGTTGTTGTACATATCCCAGAATTGATTGATTAATTGCATTTTCAATATCTTCAAGTTTCATGTGGGTACAATTTTGTTTTTTGTTCCTAATTGTACATTTATATATATATATATTTGTTTAAAATTTCATTGTACCTAATGCGTAAGGCTGGGTTGTTTGATTGACAATGTTTCTCATTTGCTATTTTTCTCAGGTCTACTGGTCTTTCATTCTTGATCAAACCATTTGTCGATGTTTTGCCTTTTAACAGGCTTCCGTTTTTGTTTAAGGTTAGCTTTAATAGCTGCCTTATGAAATAAGGCCTTTTGTACACCATCTCTGGTAGGGACATATTGATTTTGGTCATATACTAATATGTCATTCATTAGATCATGTGAGGCCATGATGAATTTGTCTCCACTGTCTTGGCCCCATGTCTAAGTAGGATTTAATTTATACAGCTTACTGGGTTCCCTTTCTGTGTCACTCATTTGACCCGTGAGTTTATTTGCTTGTGGTCTGAAAGGGGGGATTGCTGTTTCACAGTGAATGCACTGATAATAGAGGAGTCAAACCTCAACCCAGTATTTGACTAGCAGCACTACTGACACTATTCTGGATGAGGGGATTACAGCTGATTGTGTCTGTTTGAGCCATTTGCAGTTGCAGCCATCTTTGACTCAATCCTATTTATCAACCCTAAACCTATGCTAAATTATAACTCATTCGAAAGCCTTGTTCTTAGTCTTTCACACTCAACCTGGAAAACACAACAACCAATTCTATTTGTTATAGTGTACCGTACTCCTGGTCCTTATTCTGAATTTTTATCTGAATTCTCAGAGTTGTTAATCAAGTTTAGTCCTTGAAACAGATAAAGTAATTATTGTAGGTGATTTCAATATTCATGTGGATGTTGGAAATGATAGCCTTGGTACTGCGTTTATTTCATTGTTAGATTCGATTGGCTTTTGTCAGAGTGTACATAAACTCCCTCACTATTTTAACCACACCCTCGACCTTGTTCTGGTATATGGCATTGAAATTGAACATTTAATAGTCTTTCCACAGAATCCCTTCATTATCGAACCATTATTTAATAACTTTTGAACTCCTATTACTGGACTACAGGCCATTAGGCAAAAATTCCTACTCTACTACATTAGATGTCTATCTGATAGTGCTGTAGCTAAATTTAAGGAAGCGATACCATCTGTATTTAATTCGGTGCTATGTCTCAATATAATAGAGAACTCCTATGCTAATTCCAGCCCCTCCCAAATTGATCATCTTGTTGATAGTGCTGCAGGCTCACTGCGAACGACACTATTGCCCCTCTAAAAAAGATAATGAAACAAAGAAGGTTAGCTCCATGGTATAACCCCCAAACCCGCAAATTAAAGCAAACATCACGAAAACTTGAAAGAAAATGGCATTCCAACAACCTGGAAGAATCCCGTTTAGATTGGCAAGATAGTCTTAAAACATATAGGAAAGTCCTCCGTAATACCAGAGCAGCCTACTACTCATCATTAATAGAGAACAGAGAACATTAACTTTGAACAGAAATGGTGGTCTGAGATTCAATTTGCCCAAAGTTTACCACAGTGTATTAGCACCTTGGTCACGCCAATCATATGCTAATCAGGTACTTAACAGTGATGAGGGAGGTGCAGCCAGAAAACAATAGGCCTGATTACTGATTACTGGGCCATCATGGAAACAATTAGGTCAGTTTCAGGTGAAACTAGCTAGAGTAATCAACAGATACTCAGGTAGACTCCTTCCTAAGGGCAGGGCTTATGTAACACAGAGTAGCTTAAATTTCTGAGTTCCCGGGCCATTTTTTCACAATTGAGAATGACTTCCGGATGGGAGCCGAAACGTCTTGATTCTGAAAACAGTGTCCAGAAGACTACGACTGAAACCTTTTCTACGATAGAACACTCCTGGACTGAGGGACTACACCGTCTTATCATTAATAGAGGAAAATAAAAAACAACCCCAGGTTTCTTTTCAGCACTGTAGCCAGGCTGACAGAGAGTCACAGCTCTATTGAGCCATGTATTCCTATAGCTCTCAGTAGTATCGACTTCATGAGCTTCTTTAATGATAAAAGTTCATCACACCCTGCCCTCAACCAGTACCAATTTATCTTCAAACACAGGAACCTTAGAAACAGCTGTAAAAACCTGATATATATTTAGACTGCTTTTCTCCTATCGACCTTCTTCAACTAACTTCGACAATTTCTTTATCTGAGCCATCAACCTGTCTCTTAGACCCCATTCAAACTAGGCTGCTTAAAGAACTTTTATCCTTAGCACTCATATTGGATATGATCAATATGTCTTTATCAGCAGGCTACGTCCCACAGTCTTTTAAAATTGCTGTAATTAAACATCTTCTTTAAAAGCCCACTCTAGATCCAGGGGTTTTAGCTATAGACCTATATCTAACCTTCCCTTTCTCTCTAAGATCCTTGAGAAAGCAGTCGCCAATCAGTTGTGTGACTTTCTAAATAACAATAGTTTATTTGAGGATTTTCAGGATTTAGAGTTCATCACAACACTGGTGAAAATTACAAATGACCTTTTAATTGCATCAGACAATGGACTTGTCTCTGTACTTGTCTTGTTAGATCTTAGTGCTGCATTCGACCCCATTGACCATCACATCCTATTACAGAGACTGGAACATGTAATTGGCATTAAAGAAACTGCACTAAGCTGGTTTAAATCCTATCTATCAGATCGATCTCAGTTTGTACATTGTACTGTTTGTTAACAGTGAGTCCTCCGTGCATGCCCAAGATAGTCACGGACTTCCACAAGGTTCTGTGCTTGGACCGATTCTATTCACCTTATATATGCTTCCTCTAGGTAATATTATTAGGAAGCACTCCATAAACTTTTATTGTTATGTGGATGATACCCAGTTATATCTATTGATCAAGCCAGATGAAACTAACCAGTTAACTAAACTTCAAGCATGCCTTAAGGACATAAAAACCAGGATGACCTGCAATTTACTGATGTTAAACTCTGACAAAACTGAAGTTATTGTACTTGGTGCCCGATTAAGTCCGTTAAGACTCTCCAGTTGATCCAAAATGCTGCGGCACGTGTACTGACAAGAACTAGGAAAAGAGATCATATTTCTCCAATATTAGCTTTTCTGCACTGGCTCCCTGTAAAATCCAGAATAGAATTTAAAATCCTTCTCCTCACCTACAAAGCTCTTAATGGTCAGGCACCATCATATCTTAAAGAGCTCATAATACCTTACTACCCCACTAGAACACTACGCTCCCAGAATGCAGGGTTACTTGTGGTTCCTAGAGTGTGGGAGGCAAACACCATCTCCACATTTATGAGCAGGCTTAAGACTTTGCTCTTTGATAAAGACGATGTAGTCCCTCATTCGTCCAGGAGTGTTCTATCGTAGAAAAGGTTTCAGTCGTAGTCATCTGGACACTGTTTTCAGAATCAAGACGTTTCGGCTCCCATCCGGAAGTCATTCTCAATTGTGAAAAAATGGGACGGGAACTAGAAATTTAAGCTACTCTGTGTTACATAAGCCCTGCCCTCAGGAAGGAATCTGCCTGAGTATCTGTTAATAGCTAGTTTCACCTGAAACTGACCTAATAGTTTCCAAGATGGCCCAGTAATCAGTAATCAGGCCTATTGTTTTCTGGCTGCATCTACTTCATCACTGTTAAGTACCTGATTAGCATGTGATAATACACTCTGATAGACTTTGGGCAGATTGAATCTCAGACCACCATTTCTGTTCAAAGAGGGGTTCTCTTTTTTCACAAAAATGGCTTCCTTGACACCCCGTTCAAACCAACTCTTTTCTCTACTTAGAATCTTCACCTTGCTGTCTTCAAATGTGTGGTTTGTAGCTTTTAGATGCATCTTTGATAAAGCTTATAGTTAGGGCTGGCTTGGGTGATTCCTGAACCATCTCTTAGTTATGCTGCTATAGGCCTAGACTACTTTTGCTTGCTCATCTTGGGATTTGTTGGGTCTCTATAAATAAGAGTAGACCTGCTCTATAGGAAAAGTGCAATGAAATACATTTTGTTATGAAGTGGCGCTATATAAATAAAATTTAATTGAACATCCCAACAGCTTTTATGGCTGTTACTGTGTCAACCACCCACCTCTTTCTTTCCATGCCTCCCTTTTCCCTTGACCACCCATGCTTCTGTCTTTTTTTCCCCCTCCATCTACTTTGGTCCTTTTTCTCCTTTTTCACTTTCTTAATCCCATGTTCTATTACGCTCTCCATTTATCAACCTCAATCCAGGACCCAATTTTCTCCTCCTCCTCCTCCTTCTCACTCTATTTGTCGCCTTCTTCTCCCCCATCCTTCCTCTTCTTCCCTCTCTGTTGAGTTGATTAAATTATCATTCCTCTACATGGTTTGATGGCTCTTTCTTTTGGGGGAGAAAATCACCTAAAACAGCTCTCTTATCTGTGGGCAGTTTGGCTGTACTAGAAACATTATTCAAATCACTAACCTACACTGCTGCTACAGTATAGTCTGTTGGGATGAATCATCCATTGTTTCATACATTATGAAATGACCCAAAATTATGACCCATCACATATGATTATTAGTGTCTTTCTCTGGCTGACCTGTTATTTATTTTCTATCTATCTATCTATCTATCTATCTATCTATCTATGACTTGGATGAAATGCAACAACATTCACTCTGACCTGTTAACAAAGGCTAGTGTCCTGGCAGTTGTTATATTTTGTAAAGGGTGTCAGTTTTTATAGCAGAGAGTTCAATTAGTTTACCAAAGGACGTTCTTCTTTCTTGTTAGTTTTAGTGCCTCATTGTAAAAGACAATGAACCAGGATATGACTGCAGCCCATAAAACTGTCTGACTCATGTCCAGTACACAGCATTAACTTTTATCTACATTCATTCTATCATTTATTCCATTGTCCATTTTTTGTCTTTATCTCCTTTCAAGGACAGTGAGGACTAGAACCTGTCCAATCTTACAATATATATTAAACCAAATTCCTGAATATTATTGTTTATTCTCATCTGTTTCTTCAAGGGTAGCTGTTTACTTTGTTTTATGGTTATTGTTTTCAATATGCAACATTTTTAGCATGCTAATGATAAATGTTTTGAAAGTCAAAACACTACAAAAGCTGACTAATAGGCTGACTGGTTGGCTGGTTGAGGGGACCTGACATCTGTGCAGAGTCACATTACATGATATGGGACTGTGGATAATTAGACATGGGTCTGTGAGTGGGAGAAGTGCCTGTGCATTGCCACCCACTTGACTGACTCACATCAGTCAATTGTAATGGTGTCTGGGTCAATGGAGTGTAAAAGCTTTACTGGGAGTCAATGGCTGTTTTTGCACTGGATTCATTGGAAAGTGATGCATGTATTGACCAGACATAAGCTGCACATTGATTAAACAAATTGAGTTTTCAGCACCGTCTTACTCTGTCTGACTGAAGCACTAAAGATTGGTCACCACACCACACTAAACCAAAAGGAAATTTCACAGACAGGAGGTGGCTGCATCTGTCTGTTGACGATTATGATGGTGATGATTTGCCTGCCATATGCAAGACAAAACTAAATGAAAAGTGATCTGATGATGAATATGAAATAAAATAGTTATGTATATGAGTGGTTATCTGCCATATTGAATGCTAAGGATGACTAGTTTGTAAGCCACAGTCAAGATTGTCTTGTTTGTGACTGGTGATAATTATTCCATTCTATTTTTGAAAAGACAAGGCTTTTTCTTATTGACAACAAATCCCAACCATTGTTTCTAGACCTCACTACAGCACTAAATGTGTATTAATCGACCACTGAAAATAGTCCACAACAAATGCACCATTTCATCCTGTTTGAGTAACATTTGCTACAAAACTACAGTGGCCAGACGTTTTAGGAAATTACTGAGCTGAACTATATATTTGTGAGGTGTTTTTAAAGATTTACATCTTAAGCAGGAACCAATGGGAGCTGAGAGCCACAGACAAGATAGGGAAGGCAGAAAGCATTGAGAGACAGACTAACACGTTTGTTTTGGTCTTTTCATGGGATTTGATGCCAATAACAAAAATGTAGCTTTATCTTTTAAAGGGGGCATCAGTAGCTAAATTCTATATACATTGCATTCATAGTTAATTTAATGTATTTGAATTGAGTTTGAAGTAGTTTGTTTCTCAGCCGATTACTATGAAATATACATTGTTTGTTTAAACCATTGGTGTTTGCGATTCTAATCTAATACACGTCTTTTTGTCAAATTCAGCGAATATCTCCTCTCGGTCCGCTAGCTGTCCGTTCAGTGTGAGCGCTGAAAAAAGATCTGGTGTTTGTACTCAGCCCTGGCTCTGTGAATGGGAAACGAACAAAGTGTCTCAGACCGGGCCACACAACACTACTCCAGCCATGATTTGTGTGTCAGGTAAATTTAAATGACTTGCCCACGGACATTCAGCTGACTTTCTAGTTTGCCAAGATCTGCTGCTGTTGTGATGTTAGCTGTAGCAGCAGGAGAGTTGTGAGCGTCGCTGTCTGGAGCTTCTGTGCTGGCTCTGGGAAACCGTCTCGTCCTCTCTGGCTTTTAGCTTCGCAGCAGCAACTGTAGGAACAATTTGCTAAACCACAACCCACAATGTTGCTAACGTTAGTTACACTACTTGCTGTGTCGTTGTTCGCTCTATATCATGGTATTTGTCATGGTATTGGATTTCTCCAGAATCGCACACCCCACCTTTAAACACAGGCCTGCAGTGTCAGAAAGTGCCATAGTTTTAGCTGTCCTCTATTGTTAGACATTGTGTCTTGTCAATCAGTTTGTTAGTGAGAATCAATCCTGTTTTGAATTTTGTTGAGGGAGTGACATTTTTGTTCACCTTAATTGGATTACGGATTGATTCTTTGACTCAAACCTGTCGATCCCCGGTGAGTACTGCAGCAGAGACAGACAGAGGAGCTTCAGGGGAAAAAATCTGGAGGTGTTTGGCTGCTTCCAGCCCTGGCAGTCTTTCTACCCTGATCTGAACTTCTGCATGTGACTACTTCTGTAAAAAGACAGAGAAAAAGGAGAAAGAGACATGAATAAAAAGAAAGAAAAGACAAAGAAATTAAACAAAAAGACTTCTTTTTCCTCTTGCTATCCCAGCATTCACTCCCCATCGTCCATAACTCTTCATCCGTTTTCCTCTTTTTTTTGCAGCCTCTCCTCTTGGCGGCTGAAAGGATTAGTAGATTGCCATAAAATGAATCCACAACAATTAATGGAATTAATTTATTTATTTCAGGTTCTCCAGTGTAAATATTTGTTGTTTTTCTCTGTTTTGTATCAGTAATTGAATGTCTTTGGGTTTAGGATTGTTGGTTTGACAAAACAAGACATTTGAAGATGTCACTTTGGACTTTGGACTGAATTTGTGATGGATGTTTTTCACCATTTTCTGAAATTGTATGGACTAAAAAACGAATCAATTATACGAAATAAATAATGGATTAAAACATAAAACAATAATATTTATAGCTTTTTTTTAAATTGATCAATCCCAGACTAATGTTAATTCCCATCTAGCTATCAAAGTTTAGTGGAGAATCTTGACCAGGGTCTCGCCAGTCTCACTGCCTTTTACCTCTTTACTGTAGCTCTTACTCTTTCCTGTCCTTCCAGCCATGCAACCATCCATTTATTTATCATTCTGCATTTCCATTGATTTATCAAGCCAACACTGACTGATCCATCCATCTCTCCAACGCACCGATGGACAGACCACACCATAATCCATCTGAAGCCCTGATTACACCCATGAGAGAGGGACAGAGAGAAAATGAGTACAGTCTTCTAGCAGGCTGAGAGTGCAGGAAGAATACAGTGAAGTAGAAGTCATTCAAATATCTTATTTCAGTAAGAGATTCCAAAATGAATCTGCTGCTATAACAGTCTCCGCTCTTCTGATCTCAGGCTTTTCACCAGTTGTTGGAACCTGGCTGCATTCAGCCACATGAGCAATATCCAACATCTCATCCAACCCTGATGTTGGGTGATGAGGTCTGGCTCGCAGTCAGCGCTGCAGTTCATCGCAAAGGTGTTGGATGGGGTTGAGGTCAGGGCTCTGTGCTGGCCAGTCAGCTTCTTCTACACCAAACTGGGAAAACCATTTCCTTATGGATGTGGCTTTGTGCATGAGGACATTGTCATGTTAAAACAGGAAAGAGACAAACACAAACTGTTGCCACAAAGTTAGAAGAACACCACTGTCTAAATTATCATTGTATGCTGTAGTATTTAGATTTCCCTTCGTCGGAAATACGGGACCCAGACCAAACTATGAAAAACACCATGAGACGAAAAGTACACAACAGTATGTGGTTGAGTGTCCATGTACTTCTGGCCATGTAATTGTAAAAGTAATGGTTCCATTTTTCCAGATTTTCACAGAGAAATTATCTTTATCATTGTGTTTCAATGGCCTTTGTTTTTTATGTTTCCCTGCCCCCTCCACCAGACTCTGGTTGTGCTACCATTTTTTCCTAAAGAGATTTTGATCTCAAGAGACCATCCTGCTCATTTCAAAAGGTCAAGTAAAAACAAATAAAAACACTTAATATTCCACCAATGTTTACGCCTGCATCTTGGAGGCTGCAAGCAGGAATCACTTTATTGTTTTCAAGGGCATGTTTAGCTGAATATTGGGAGCCACATGTACTAAATGACCACTGAAAAACAGCCAACTGCAGCATGGTTAAAGACTCTGGAGACGGAGTGGGAGGGAGCTCTTTGCTTATCTGTTAAAGACTGATTGAACATGAGAACGCTTTATTAGCCCCCACGCCTCTATCTAAAGCACATTAACAGATCAGAGTGTAGACTCAGGCTAATGCAGAAATAAACTAAGGTGTAGTTCAGTATCAGTAATCCTGATATAAAAAGAGATGAACAAGACCACTAGCCAAGTGAGAAGAGCATGTGTTATTGATCTGCTAACCCAGAAAACAACTCAGCCTATATAGAGGATGTCATCCTGCAACTAATAGTATTTCATGGGATCTTTCACCAACACCCTGCCCAGTGATGATCCTGCCTCCTGAGAGGAAGAGCAGGGAAGTAAAGCCTATGTTATTGATCAGCCAAAAATATGAGCACTCCTAATTCCTCAACACTGACAACATTGTTTCTGAGAGCTAGAATGTAAGCAGCATTTGAAGTATAATTTCATCTGCTTACTGGGCAATAAAGATAAGTACATGGACCATTCATATGGGGTCCATTAAAAATGCATCATCACTTTTTTCTCCAATTAAAGAGATTTAACATCTTTCCATATACTAATTGTCATTGATCTATGACAAACCACATGTAGCCTACAAAGGTTTATGATGCTATAAACACAGTTTCCTCCTAAATGAGGTATGAAATTGTTATAGTGGTGTTTTAGGACTTAATAAGTGGTCTCCTCATTTTTTCAACAGAAAATTATTCTACATTAACTTCCTTTAGATGCAATGAATTGCCTGCAATCACCAGGAAATCCCTACAATTCAGGATCACTCAAAATCAATTTCAGGAACTTTAGCAGCCAACTAGAAGTTGAAACCAATGTTTGTCTGACAGTTGGTCGTGTTTCCTGCCTTGACACCTGCTGCTTGTTAAATTACAGAGGACAGACATCTGCCAGTCTGCCAAAAAGACCATGAATTCAGTGAACAATCTGAAACAAAACTATCAGAGTCTTTTAACTCCCTTCCTCTGAGGGTGCCGCTGACCTCTGATGGGAGGATAGACAATATTATTGTGGATCAAGATAAAAAACACTCAAGATAAGTTGATCATGGTGAATTTCCATTATTGGGATAATCGTGAATACCCTCACAAGTGACTGTTTTTTTATTACAAGGGGTCCAAAGTAGGACAGTTTGACTTTATGCCACAATGCGAGTTGGACTTCATTTTTGTTAAAGGATAATTACTGTATTTCTTCAGTAAGGGGTAAATTATATATACTGATGCAATTGATGAAATTGTTGTCTGTACCATTTGACATCATGGGAGAGAAGTGAAAAATAGAGCCCAATTTAAAAATACAGGGATTTTCATCATTGCTATTTTTTATTTATTAATTTATCATTTATTTATGTAGGGGGACCTTGTGATTTATGATGACCTTATTTAAGATTGTTTGTTTTTCACTAAAAATGCTGTTCACTAAAAAGATGTGTCCTATCTGTGATGCAATAAAAATTTGTTTCCGGCATGTTTTAGTGACATTTTAAGAGTTTTAAGCATATTTTGATGATTATGAGGATAATGTCGTGAATTGCAATTAATTTGGCCAGGATAATCATGACATGAAATTTTCATATCAGTTATATAGCGACATGTATATTATATGTAACTCAGAACAACCATTTTATGAAGGAAATTCAGGATGCTGTGTAAGGATTTCATTGTAGTTCTGTATTTGAAGCAGTCGGTTAATGGTACTAGGCCCTCGCAGCCTCATCACATATTTAAAAACCTCATCAAATCCTCATCATATTGCAACACTTAAGACAGGAAACACCTTTTAACAACTAATTAATGTTAATGTTATGTATGGTTAAGACTGAGCTGACTAATGGTTGTAGAACTTGTCTTGTTGGTGGCATAATATTGATGTTCTCTGCACTTACTCATCATTTAAGAGTTGGGAAGAGAGATATGTCATGCCTTTAATGAATACATAGACTCAAACAGATTTAAACCCAGCTAAACTGAACTGAGGAGGAATTATTAAGATAAAGAATGATAGCAATGTTTTCCCTCAAGTTTATTACAACTGTCTCTCATTTACATTATTCTTAGTAGTGACCGAACAGTTATTTTCCTGTCTTCAGAAGAAGACATGCTATAATTTGAAGTTAAAATCAAACAAAATTTGACAATTTCACATTTACATAAAAACATTGTAAATACATAAAGTTTGTGGAGCAGACAAACATTTAAAAGCAAATACAGTTCTGCTGGAAAGCATTCAGATGCCCAGAGCAGAGAAATGGCACCACTGAAATCCAATGAAATGATTTACTCGGGATAAAAATACAAACCATCCAGCACATTTCATTTTCAAATTTAGGACATCCAAAATACCACAATTAAAAAAGGGAAACTTTCCCGCTTTTCAAGTGGATTTCCAGTCAGTCTTGATGGTATATGTAGTCCATTGATACATTTTGAGTGCATGCTATACTGACAGAGAAAGCTAACTTAGTACCAAGTAGTACTTCTTGCATCCAACCCCGTCATTTGAGGTAGTTGGAGGCACGGAAGAACTACAAACGATTTCAGCTTGAATTTCTAGCTTCCGCATCTGGGTAGCCATGGTCCGTGCTCTAGATTCCACTCAAAGACAGAACTTCCTTGTTGTCTTCTCTTGTATTGCAAACTAGCTACGTTTCCATCAGCGAAAATGGCATTCCAAAATAAGTATGTGTGCAAAGGATGTTATGGACGAGGGTGCATCATACAGTGTTTTTGCTGACTCAGATATTCAGCTGTATTTATTTGAGCCAGAGTACACGCCAAAGAAATGCAGTGGAGAGAGGCTGAAGGTGCGGCTGCATTAGTCATGCTAGAGGATATAGCTGATGGGGACCCTCCAGAACCTGAACCACCAATAGCAAACAGCGACTGGTGGTGCCTTTGCTCAAATTGCCCTCCGATGCCAACAGAAACTGAATCATTCCGCTGCAATGAATTTCAGCATGGGCAGTTTTTGTTGGATATGTCGCTGACGACAACCCCCTGTGTGCGTTACAATGCATGAAGTTTTACTCATCACTTTAACAGGTGTGCTGGAGACCTTCATGATCCCGAAGATAAACTGGAAAAGACAGCCAAGACCAGGCAGGGCTGACAGGGCACATGAGTGAGTACCTAACGCTATGTTTTGGCCAACAAAGTAATAGCTAACGTTATAGGGTACAGGTGGTACTCAGGGCGATGTTGTAATACTGAATCAAGAGGAACTGTGTTAATGTTAAGCGTCATTTGAAGCCGAAATGGAACGAAATAACGAGTAGTATGTTGGATGCCGGTAATTGTTTCTTCATGATTTGTGGAACTTATTAACGTTACTGCAGCATCTAGCCAGAGCATCTTTGAGCTAGCGTATGCCCGTTCTGCATCTATCTATCTATGCGATTCTAATCCAATACATGTCTTTTTGTCAAATATCTCCTCACGGTCTGCCAGCTGTCCGTTCAGTGTGAGCGCTGAAAAAAAATCTAGTCTCAGACCGGGCCACACAACACTATTCCAGCCATGATTTGTGTGTCAGGTAACGTTAAATGACTCGCCCACGGACATTCAGCTGACTTTCTAGTTTGTCGAGATCTGCTGCTGTTGTGATGTTAGCTATAGCAGCAGGAGAGTTGTGAGCGTCGCTGTCTGGAGCTGCTGTGCTGGCTCTGGGAAACCGTCTCGTCCTCTCTGGCTGTTAGCTTCGCAGCAGCAGCTGTAGGGACAGTCTGCTAACCCACAACCTGGCTAACGTTAGTTACATTACTCGCTGTGTCGTTGTCGTTGCTCTAGATCATGGTATTTGTCATGGTATTGGATTTCTCCAGAATCGCACACCCCACCTTTACCTGGAAATGTTAAACTCAGTGGACTGCTGTTTTTCCATTTTAAAACTTGAGGACCTAAATTTCTTTTAAATGCACCTCTATGTCATTCACAGATCACCCAGTGGTAGACCAATTACTTTAGCTTACAAACCTTCATAGCTCTCTTTTTGGAGAGCCACTCCAAAACACATGATTTTAGACTTTTTAGTGCATCTCTCTGTGGTTTTATGAAATGTGTACTTAAACGTTATTTTTGAAATTTTACCGTATTTTTTGCATTTTTGGTTTCTGGTTGGTCGCCCTTTTTAAAAACAATTAAACATTTTTGAAATGTGCTGATTCAAATAAAGTTATTAACTTAGGGCGAGTCCAAAACAAGATGCAAGTTAAAGGTTAATAGCCTCTCTTTCTCCTTCCCTTTCTCTTTGCAATTATTGCTGACATGAAACAAGTAATACCCTTTAGGGAGATGGATCGACCACTCTCTTTTAAAAAAAATTACAATTACATTAAAAAGGAGGAGGAAGATGAGTGTTGTGTGTAAATGGGGTGAAGGAGAGCAGACATTAGCACCTGGTTAAAATGCCATTAGATAAACACATAAAGCCTTATCAATCAGCTGCACAGGATAACAAGGTCAGTATGCTGCTATAAAACACACACCCACGTTTGTGTCACTGTTCCCATGGCGGCAGTCATTGACATAATGCTTTCCCTAGCCCTTTACCCTAACCATCATAACTAAACGCCTGACCTTTACCCTAAACCTAACCTAATTGTAACCTGTACCCTAAAACCAAGTCTTAACCCTCAAAAAGCAGTCTCTAGGGGGAGGGGGGATCTAAAACAGACATGGTGCAAGACTTTGTGTACCCAGACACACATTAAGTAGAAGACAGAAAGGAGGAACGAAAGAAATGGATGTGTGGAAGCATGTGAGGCAGTTGTCACCTCTCATCTCCTGTTTGTATATGTCGAAGCTACTCGGCCTCTTGAAGAGTGCCGAGTCGGGGGTAGGGTCTTATTACTGCGTTCTCTTCCTCTCACTTCACTAACCATCTTCACTGTCAGAGAGGGGCGAGAGAGGAGAGGAAAGAAAGATAGAATCAGACAGAGCGAAAGAGGAGGCAGAGGACGGGGTGAAGAGGAGATCAAGTGTGTGGTGAACATCTTTATGTACAGCATGTTTACTTCAGCGTACAGTATATGTATTTTAAATCTGATCCTGTGTAGGTGGTTTTTGTGTTCTTCCTGTGAGGGCCAAGCGTTTACAAGTGAGTGTGCATGTGCTAAGTGTGGGAGTGTGTATGCACATCTTGCCCATCAGTGTCAAATCGGGGTTGTCTTCACTCTGATCGTTTGTCATGACATTTCAGACACTGTTGTGAAAATGCAGCGTTTGTAGTAAAACGTTGTTTTGTTTGATGATGTTGAAGTTCACCATGCTAACGCCATGATAATCTCTTCCGCTACACCCTCTGTATTAAGTGGACCATGACGGGGTGTTGTTGAGTGGTTCCGCTGCTCGTCTGTTACTCAACTGTCCATCTGCCACTCTGCGGGCCTGATGGACAGGAATAAACGAGGAGCTTTATTTAAACCAACAAGGCCAAGGTCGACGTGGATAAGTAACTGTCTCTTTTGTCCACCAAAAACACCAGAGCAAACTTGCCACAACTAATTGTTTTTATGTGGGCAACAAATAATTTATAATTAAAATTTCCTTGAATATCTCCTTTATAATTAAACTATTAAATATTATAACATGATGAAAAATGTCACCTAAATTGTCCACCAACCCAAGGTGACCAACAGTCCAAAACATAACATTTTCAATGACTTTCTGAAAAAAAAAAAAAAAAAGATTCATCTTCTGGTCTCAAAAGTGTTAGAAAAAATGTCCATTACAGTTTTCCCAAGGTGATGTCTTCAAATGTCTTGTTTTGTCTGACCAACAATCCAAAACCCCAAGATATTCAGTGATATAAAAACAGAAAAGCTGCAAATCCTTTCAATTGAGAAGCTTGAATTGTGTTCAATTGTTCTGGAAGTCTTAATTGATAAATGATGATGAATCAATTATCAAAACTGTTGTTGATTGACTTTCTGAAATAAACTTGTTTCAGTACTAGTTTCTACAAATGAATGATTGAAAGATTCAGTCATACATAAAAAAAAAAAAAAAACAACCTTTCAGCAGTTATTTAGGTCTCTATTGTCACTGTTCTTTATCTTTCATAATCATTTATGAGAAAACAGCATTTTCCTGAAAAGGCAGTTTCTAGTTTTGCATTAAGGAAATCCCTATCCACTTATTGACTGAACAGAAAGTGAATTAAACCCCGGTGGACTCTAATCTAATAAGATTAACAAGGCATTTCTAATCCACAAACAACCAGGACTTTTCAGTTTTATAAAACCTCTTCCAGCCCCGCAGCTTTTAAGACCCTTTTACTGCTCTTCTGTTCACCAAAACCCTGAAAACGCATCATTACCTAAAACTCACTATCATAGTATCTAAATGTTGCATCCTTTACTTTAGAAATGGCCTCTGAATGGTAATGTCTATGAAAATGCCTTTAAACGTCTTATTTGTCCCATCAACTTTGGCCAGGAGTCATCGCAATCCCGCTGCATCTACACCAAACCCAGTCTATTGGTGTTTTTATGAGCAAAGCCTGTATAGCTCTGCGGCTACCAAGCAATGAGTGTAATGACAGTGTCTTATCTAATAAGATCAGCAGCACTCTGTCTAATCCTCCAGTCACCTCCTCCAACATTAGCATTTTTATGGTGCAGTTATGGTACACAAATGTCATCATGATTTCTGACATCAGCTTATATTACTCTCGTTAAGGCATCAGCCTACAATAACACTCTCCCTGGATGGAAATATAACCAACTGATGTATGCTTTGTATTCCAACATGGAGATATAAATCCAGATCGCCGTCCCTCTGCAATGCTCTGTGATGGAGTCAGCCAGCAGCTATCACAGAGTGCAAACAGCACAGTGATAAGTGTATATCAGGAAACCATGTCACAGGTCCAGCCCCCCCACCAGCTGGACGGTGGGAGGGAAAATTGAAGGAGAACAGGTGTCTGTACTATTTTCAATACATTTTTAATTGAATGTCTCATCAGTAAAATCTCTGATTAATATTAGCCTACAACAGTTTTACCATGACAAATATGAAATATGAGTTAGTTTGATAAAATATCCTAAACTGGACCTTTAGTTATGATCACTTACATGATGAGTTCAAGTTCAAAATGAAAACTAATCACTTGGCTTACAGTAATAGTGTACTAATTCATTTTCTTAACGTGCTTCACTTGAATCATTAGGTTTAGGTTATTTCCCCATTAGAAAACCAAATCCACGACTAAAACTACCAGGATGTTTAATTTCATAAAGTAACAAAAAAATTCAAACTGCATGTCCATAATTAGACTGAATCTTATAAAATTTCAACAAAAATACAGTACATTTTTCAACCAATGAGACTACAATGGGATTTAAACTAATACACTAGTATTACTAGTACATTTGTCAACACATTTGTGTCGTAGGGGGTGCTGTATGGAGGTAAGTGGCCCCAAAAGCAGATGACGAGGAAGCGGTCTCAAGGTGAAGTAGCCGGAACTTCTGTGTTTATTGTTGGGTGGTATGCAGGCAAGTACAGACAGACAAAAGGCAGATAAGTTACCGGCTAGCAGAGGTGAAAGCAGGGGAGTGAGTCCAAGGAGGGAACACAGTTCACAGGGGAGCAGGCAAAATCCAAAAAAATCCAATATCCAAACAAGGTCCACGGGAGAACAAAGAAACCAATATAAACTCACAGGTAGCTACGCTTAGCAGGACCAACACCATGTGTACAACAATGATCCAACAGAGAACAAAGAAAAGACCCAGACTAAATACCCTAGGGGAGGTGAGACAACGAGACACAGGTGCAAACAATCAAGGGAGGGCCAACAATCAAAACTGGAGGGAAAACACAGACAGGAAGTAAAAACACAAGACACACAAGGGAAGAAGAATACTACCAAAATAAAACAGGAAGTGATAACACCAAAACTACCACAGTTTGTGCACTGTAAGGCTAAAAGAACAGTTTGATGCTTTCAGGCAAACAATCCAAAGACTTAAACTTGAAGCTTGAACTTAAACTGCTGAAAGGTTGTTTTTTTCTGTAACAAAATTGTTACGGAGACCTCAGAAGAGACTAATCATTGCTGTAATTTTAAGACTATAATAAATTAATTGAAACCAAATCTTAAATATACAAAACTGAGGAAAACTGCCATTGGTCCTTCATTAAATTTTTTGTTTGTTTGTATGTTTGTTTTGTGTATGCTCTCTTTTTTGCCCAAACACCTCTCCTTCCTGCTGTTCTCTTTCTCCTTCAGTATTGTTGATTTGACCCGTGACTTTGAACTGATTGGAGCTGCTGCAGATTAGCAACCTTGTTAGCTACAGACTGCCTTCCTGTCCAAGTTATTTTCCTTACTGGGATCAGCTCCAGGCCCGAGGTGACCTTAGGAAATACTCGGTAAAATGTATGTCTAACAGTATGGAAACCAGAGCAGGGCTAAAAGGATGCATGTGTGCACAACGCTAAGACAGAACTGTTGAAATAGCAACACGGATGAGACAAGTTAGTTAAAGCATGAACAGCAGATCAAATAAGACTGCAATGCAGAGGCCTGAATACTCCACATAATGCAATGCAATTAGTCTTTAAATGGGCAACGAGACTTTTTTCTGTTTTCTGGAACAGTGTTCTTATGTTCTGCAACTACACACAAAGAAAAACACCAGAAAAATCATGTTCAGTAATGTTTTCTAAAACTAATTTAGTATTTACTGTGAAATTTAAAAACCTGAACTTTACACTACACGTGCTTTGTCATGGTTCAGACAAACTACAGTTAAAGGTCAACCTTTTGGATGTGTCTTTTTCAAATTGTTGTCTGCTTTTAATATGTATGCGCTCACTTCAAAGAGTGATGATGCATGGATCTGTGTGAATGTAAAGCAAGACATTACTCCAAAAGACCACTTATGCTCAATCAAGTTCTGGGTAAACACCTTCCAGCCTGTATTTCGATGATTTAATTTAGCAGAATGACTTAAACCTCGAGATTCAGAAAAGATGAAATCCCTGAGGCAAGCAGTTTCCTGGAAAGCCTCAGACAAATGTTAGAATTGTATTATTCACCGTGTTTAGATATATGTTTAGTGCATACAGAGTGCAGTAGATGGATTTGTGTTCTCAATACAGGCTGTTGTATAAATGGTTGTTTAATCTATAGCAGTACTTTAACATTCTGACAGAGACATTTCTTTTACAACAGTTTACCAAAGTCTTACTTACTTTCGAAACAGGGTTTTGTAACATTCAATAATAAAACAGAACTTCAAATACATTGGAAACAAATTAGAATCAGTTTTGTCTCATTGCATTTTTCCTGCATTGTCTCATTAGATGTTTCCTTTCTTGATTAATCTGCTCTTGATGTCTGCACTACTCAGGGAGTCATTAGTTCGAGGCGAGCGGTTGAGCAGCTACAGGCCCCAGATGAGTTGTAAACAGAATGTGAAATTAAGACCAGCTACACCCTTGATGTGGGTAAATTCTGGTTTTGACTCAATCCCATTGGTCAATTCTACCAACCACTTTGGCAAGTAACCAAAAAGTCCTCATAGCTGAAAACAAAATAGGCTCATGAAACTTTGGCTTATGGTTTAAAGAAACTAGAAGACTGTTGGTGAGAGATGGGACACAAACCACAGCCGCCAGTTTCAAAGTCACAAAAAGTCAAGAAAACAACATCTCTATTTGTAAATTTGGGCATACAGATTAGTAATTTGTGTGCTAAAATTAAAATTAATGTACACATATTAAACACAATATGAACAATGTGTTAACTTGGAAATTGTTTAAAAGGATGTCAAAGATAACGGAATGGTGTTTTTTTTTAGTATATCCAAGCATTTCATTTAGCTAATTTAGATGTTCAGTGTAGATGAGAAAAGGATGTAACGTTTGTCTTAACTTTCCGATGTTACTGTACAGTATATGAAGTCATGCATTCAGTATGTGTAGGCCCTTCAAGGCACCACAGCTGCCAGCCTGTCTCTAACACTTTGGGTGCTCTTTCCTAATTGATCGAAGTAGCCACAACAATCTACTTCACCCCACTACAATAACTTGACACTTATTCAAGAGTGCAAATTATAAATTTGTGGACACAGATTATTGTTATTACCCCTGACACCTGCTACGCTCTGTACTAAAACCAAAATGGAAATATCTGTCAAAATAAACATTGCACCACAAACCCAGTAGAACAGGTGCAACTGTGACAATTTTTATATTAGCACAGAATGGATTTTTTTGTACACAATGCCACAATACTGTGCCCCTGTACAGCCATGTCTCTTGTCTTTAGGCTGATCTGGCCCAGACCACAGACCAGAGCCAATAGTCGGACAGAGGTGAGCGTGTCTTGTCAATCAGCGGCGGGCCCCTTCACAATGAGTGGTAAGGTTGTTCTAATGGGGTCAGCCAGCTCTGGCCTCATTCCACAGTCTGAGAATTATTTCTAGACAGTGCAAAGGACTCTATCCAAACAGCCAGGCTATTTCTGCCCACGGTGTCATGCACAACACAACAGGGATTATTACTGAGACTACATCAGGATCAACAAACACACATGAACACACATCATGCAAACACAAGCACACAAACAAGTCATTACAATTATGAACACAAACACACAGCTCTGGGTTATTCTGCCTCCTGAAACTGCATCACGTAAAAACTTCAACAATGTGAGAGGAGCACATTTGAGCGCCGATATGTTCTTTATGCGTGTGTGTGTGTGTGTGTGCACGCGCTAATGACACCTAGAACACTGACAGGATCTTTAACCTCTCCTGTAATGACAATCATGATAGCAGTGAAGTAGAGATGAGAGGTGGAAAGGAAAGAGGGATGGCACAGCAATGATACTTATGGCTGGCGCTGGAGAGGTCAAAGGAGATGAAAAGATGGGGCTGGGGGGAGGTGACGGAGGGGTTAGGGCGAGACAGAGAGGAGATGTTAAAGGGGTAAATGTGAAGTGGAGGACACTGCAAGGGAGCGTGAAGGATAGAGGGAGGAATGAGGGCTGAGATCAATGAGGGAACGGATAGAGAAGAACAGATGAGGAGGAAAAAACGTGGCGAGGAGGCAAAAGGTTAGATGCACGGAGGGCAGCAGAGATGAAAGACTGACAAATGGACGGAGGAAGGTTGGAAGGCTGGGGGAAAATAGCAGTGGGATAGATGGAGGTGTTGAGACAGGTGGAGGACAGGATAGACAGGTGACAGGGAAAGATGGAGCTGAAAGAGATGAAGTGTAGAGTGGAGAGACCATGTAGAAAGGGAATATGCATGGAATAATGGATAGAGGAAGGAAAGGAGAGCACAAGAGAGATAGAAGGAAGGTAACATAGCTTTCCTTCCACATCTTTCTTGTTGGGTGTCTAGATGAAGAGAAGACAGACAGATGGATAAGATACAAAACATTGATTATACATATGAGATATAAAATATAAAAGACAAAATCAAAGGAGAAGAAGAGGCAAACTTTAAAGGACTGACAGGAGGGAAGGAGGGATGTAGAGATGTATAGGAGGACAAATGGAGGGATGGATGGAGGGATACAGAGAGAGAGATGCAAGGATGAGGAGATGTTGAACAGTGGAGCACAAATAGAGGACACGATGGAGGGATGGATGTGGGATAAACAGGCCAGTGTGCCTCATTAACGTTGGCTTAGGCGCTAAGCTGGAAAGGTAATAGTCGCAAGAGTTAACAGCATTTGTTTTCTTTTAGTTGCTGTTTTAATTTAACATTCACTTCCATAATCCCAGCTATCGTACCATGACTTCTACCCCTCCGGTGTCTGCTGCCCTGAGCAGGTACAACAAGTCCACCAACACGGTTTATACACACCCACTAGTCCTTTGGAGAGGTCTAATCAGGCACAACAAGACACATGTGCAGCTAGTCTTTGCCATGTGGACATTAGGAAGCAGGGATCCAACCACCAGCACTTTCTTTAACCAAGCATTAAAGGTGTGATTACAGAAAACCTTTTTCTACAAGTCAGAAATAAATGTACAGTACAGGAATAAATGTCCAAGCTGACAGTTTATGCTACATTGCATATTGACACAGCACCATGTGGGGACTTAACTCACTAACTTCATTTTACAACAGGCAGTTCTATTGGAGTGGATGAGAGGCAAAGTACTGCTTGCATTAGCACAGTGCTAATGCTGGGTGTTACATAGGTCTTCCTTATGTATGCTACAATATTCCTGACATTAACAAGGTAATGAGATTAAGGGGAGTATGACTGACAAAATATAAAATATATATCTGGAGAGGAGTCAGTTTTCAACTGCATGGCTGGCAGTCTGTTGTAGGAAGCTGCTTTTCATGAGAGGACGTTTTAAATGGAGGATTTTGTTGTGGACAATGAAATGTATCTGCTCTGTGTCTGAAACAATGTATAAGAAGAGAGCGATTGTCACATAAAGTTGCTGATAAAAGTTGCACCAACCAAGTTTAATTTCCAGTTAATACAATTTTAATTTAGCTGATTTTTGAATGAAAGTCACTATTTTGAGCACTGTATAAGCTGCTCTGTGGCTTATTGTTTGCTAAGTGGACCATGGGCATGCCATGTATTGTCAGATGATCTCCTCCTGCTTGAAAATTCCCCCAACAGTTGCAGTATAGCTGTCATGATACAGGCACCCAAATACAATCAAACTTTAAAGTTCAACACTTAAGTATACACAGGTGTAACCAGGCTAGTCCCTGGGTCTTGCAACCAAAAGTGTCTCCTAGACCAAATAGTGTGTCAGATCATACAGACGCTTTCTCTTCAGTCTTTCTTGTCTACAGACTCTAATGAAGCAGAAATGCCAATAAACTGTTATCTGAAAGCTGTTTGCTCTTCACTAAGATTGTTATGTGGATGGGAAATTACCTCCAGGTAAATTTTGTGGGTGGCTGATCAACTTGGCGGGAAACAAACCATTTATTTACAAAGAAATCAAGTTAAGATTTGAAGAAAACAAACATCATTTATTGATCCCTAAGGGTAGAGTGAGTAATTATGTCACAGAAAAAAAGACTTGGGAGGGATTGATTAAATTTAGGAAAAAAAAGTAGTTAAAGAATACAACTTAAATGTAATTAACTGAAATAATATCTCCATCAGAGTCACAATGAAAAAGTGAGTTGGTAGAACATGTCCCTGAAGATTACACCAACCACTGAGGTGTGTGTGTGTGTGTGTGTGGGGGGGGGACCACTGAAGCAGAATTTTCATTCTCATACAAAACCCATCCTATTGCCAACAGCTCTGCCTAAGTCTTTCCAAACTGCCTGGGGAATCCCTCTGACCTTCAGTGGAAAGACAGCGGAGGAGCTGAGGAAGATGGGAAATGTTCCACGATCAATATGTTCTTTAATATAATAATTCCACAGCTCTTGGTTCTAATGGACGGGCAGGGCAGCGCACAGCAAAACAGCTCACTCATCCAGAACCTTCTATCGAAGAGATGATGAGCAAATGCACATCAATAAACATATAACGCATTTTTTCCCTTGTTTTTTTTCAGCAAACAGATAAGTGGGTCAAAGGTCAACAAGGCAAAGGCCGAGAACTGTGTTCATGAAAACTGCAGCCAAAGATGATGAAAGAATATTTTCTGTTTTTTGCCTGAGAAAGCTCTTCTATGATAATTGCAGGTTAACCCTTTGTTTCCCCTTGATTAATGTTTGAGGTTATCTCAACAGGGTTCTGGCTTATCTAAATCTAAAGCTGCCTGCCAAAATACTGTTAAAGAACATTAGAGACATGTAGCCGAACTCCAGTGTTGGCATGTTGCAAAGTCAACACTTCCTGTAGCCATAGAAAGGTCTAAGTGATTATAACGTTAATGTTGCATTAAGTTAATGTTGGTGACTTAGGTTTTAAATACAGGTAAGATGGTCTACATCAACATTTGGCATTTTCTAACCTCTGGATTAGTTTTAGCTGCAGGTAAAGAGCACATGCTACATCAAACCTCTAAAAGTCATGTCTTTTCACATAGGGTAGCGTTAAGTGTCGCCATGCAAATATTAGGAATTGGAGACAACAGATGACAAGAGTGAAAAGTCAAACCTGTCTTTTGAGGAAAAAAAGAGATTTAAGATGATAAGGACACATCACATTAGACAATACAGCACAAACAACACTGTTGACAACAATAACTATTTTTCAACTATAATCCAGCTGGTCCATTCTTTTACACAGCCTTCAGGGTTAGGGGTTAGGGTTTCAGCACAGTTGATACCAGAGGTCATCAACTAGAGATTCCTCACTATACTTTCTACTTTTTGATTATAAAACTTCCTATTTGCCACAAAAGGTGTACAGAAATTGGGGCTAGGTATCGCACCTCATTCCTTTTGGAGTACAAACCAAATTGTGTCCACAAATAAAAACTGTCAAGTACCGAAAGTCGGCATTAAATGCTTTGTCACATTATTTAATCATCTTTTGATAAAATATTTCCTGAACATAACAAATTTTAGACAATTCAGGTAAACTTCCGGTTGTGTTAAGACAACATTAAACACTGATGCATTTGAGAAGTTTAGCTTATTTTGTTGAGTCAGTTTTGACCCGGCCAAAGAATCCCCTCATAACAAGTGTCTAGACCAAATTTTGAACCACAGATCTGTTTCGAATCTGACATAATGGACATGAATCTTTAATTAATGTTTCAGAGAGCCGGTAGAGTGTATTTTTTAGGTTTTTTCACCACTCGTTTATGGAGAAAGAAACATCTGCTATCACACAATATCATGTCCTATTTTACCTAAGATATGAAAACATAACAGCCACAAGGATTTAAATATATTTTATTGGAACTGAAAATGGCAAAAACATTCTGAAACTGTGGGGTTTATTATATAACCATTTATAACTATTACAACCATCAAACACTGTCCTCACTGCGATGTCATAACAAAATCCTCAACACTACTATCTAATTAGAACTATTAGCAATTAATTCAACATTAACTAACATTTAACAAACAAAACAAAACAAATTGCTAATTGCAAACTAGTCTCATCTTGGAAGACCAGATCAATGACCTCTTGGACAGTAAGTCTCGCTGCCATAATCTCAGCCACTGAAATGGCAGCTCAGGTACAGTGTCACAGTTTGAAGATTCCCTAAAACCACCATTTTCCTTGATTTGACCCACACTGGTGGTTTTGAAATCCATTTCAATAGATATGGGTCAAATTTGACCCGGAACAGCCTCAATGTACAAAAATGTGTTGCACCTGTGCCAAAGTATATCATTTTTAAATATTTAAATGTTTGGGTCACTTTAGGAAAAGTCATCAAATTTCAGGCATAAGAATGGCATTTAGGGTGGTTTTACTGCTGTCAAATGTCAAAACAGGTCACATTTGAACCATACAGTAAGTAAGGGTTAAATGACATCCATCGCTACAAAAGAGATGTTTGTATGGCTGAATACACAGCTCCCATCGCCAGGAGGCCACTCTGCATTCTGTCGACGACACATGGCGTGACTGAGAGCTAACTACAGATATCCAGTACTGTGTAAACTAAATTCACTGCGCATTCAAGCACAACAGCTTGGCTCCAAAACAGTTTGCAACAGTCACACACACACACACACACACACACACACATGCATGCACACAGCTAGAACCTTCTACCTGCAGCCAGGCCTCTTGACAGATGATTTAAACTATAAAAGTGGGTTTTAAAATATTCAGTAATGTGTATAGAAAGGCGAATCATGAATGATTAAAGACGGCATTATGATGAGTGCCATTAAACCTCTCTGCGCTCATCCTCAGCAGAGCTATAAAGACACACTGTCATGCAAATATAGCCTTTCATTTTCTCAGCGATTCACCAGTCAGCTACAGTTACAGATGATGAGATATGTCATTTGGTCAACTGTGAATGACTAAATAAGCCTAAAACACCAGTTAAATGCCTCAAACTCTCTCCTTTGAAACAGCGTAATGACACATAAAGGAGGATATTCATATAGTGTTTAACGGACGCTTTCATCTGGAACACCTTGCAGTTCCTTGAGTGCATACATTTTCCAACGCCCTCCAGGGGGAACTGAACCAGTGGTGGTGGAATCTGGTACCTACTGAGCTCCAGCACACAGAGAACAAAGGCTTCAATTTCATCTGCACTATAAATATTCACTGCTGTCCAATGAAAACCATGTATCTCTAAAATGTCAGATTATCAGGAAATAAGAAAACAGCCTGGTTTTAACCTTCACGTTAATGCACTGTTTAGATAATTCGATGGTTTTTAGAGGGTTTTTTTTAGCCCAAGATGTAGTAAAATGCTGTACTGAAGCATTTGCCTGTGGAATAAAGCAACAGAAATCTAATTTGAATGAAAAAAAAGAAAGCATTTCAAAACATTCTTAACACTAGCACTTTAACAATTTGGTGATTAAGCGATTCATCGATTAAGCCATTTATGAAGTTAAAAAGCCAAACATCCTGCATTTCTCAAATGTGAGGTTTGGCTGTTTCTCTCAGTTTATATTGCCATAAATTGAATATGTTTGGGTTTTGGGCTGTTTGTCAGACAAAACATTGGGCACTTGTGATGTGCATATTTAACTACCCTCTGACATTTTATAGATTGAACTATTAATCAAAAATATAACCAAAAGACTAATTGACAATGAAAATAAGCATTAATTACAGCCCCAACATCATTGTAAATTAAAAACCTTTCTGACTAAACAAATTCATTCTATAAATGAACCATTTAATCAAAAATGTAATCAATAAATGGATTAATAATAAAAAAACATCATTCATGGAAGCCCTTCTTAACTCACACACTAAAACACCTCATAAATTTTCATCACACATCAAGATACAGAAAAGTGACAGACGAGTGAATGCAAGCCAGTTCCCTGAAATAGATGAACGTAACTGGAGATAACGTGGACGCCAGCTCGGGAGCGGAGGAGGTCATGTCAGTCACCAGGGAGACGACAGCGATGCTGCACTGAGCAAAATCCACAATACCATCTGCCATCAGGACCTCATAGCACAGCGGTGGAATAAGCTTCCATCGGAGCCCTGAGGTAAAGAGATCTATCTTGAAAAAAAATTCTCAAACCGTTCTGGAAAAGCAATTATGAGAACCAAGAAAAGTCTTCCAAAGCACTGTAATCTTCTTTTTTGACTTTAGCCAGATTTGGATATCTGCTTTTTCTATCAGCAGTGTGAAGTGTTTTTAATGGGAAGTTACTTTGGGGTTTCTTACTGCAGTTAAATTTGTTTCTTTAGATTAGCAAACACCTTTTCCAACACAAACAGAAAAAACACCTAGCATGGTTACCTTTTTCTCTCTTTATAAATCAGGATTCTGCATTCTTCAGATTATCCCGTAGACACCAAGTACAAAACTCTATTGTACAACTGAAAACTTGCGACAATGACCCCCTAAAACACAAAATGTCCCGTCACTACAACCTCCCTGACCCTAACTGTCCCCCATAAAATCGAGGGCAGGATCAATGCTGTAAGTCATATGTTTTATTTTTAGATTGTACAAGCTGTATCAACATTTATTTAATGTTAGCCAAACTACGAACTGAAAGTTATGGCTGTTTACTCATAAACGTTCATTGCAAACCAGTATCCGAACCAGTAGAGATGGTTTGTTGAAGAGAGAAATGCGAGAGTCGTTTTGATATTTAAAAAGATAACAAGGATTGTGTCTTTTTGTTTTTCAAAAGTACCGGTAGTGATAAGTCTGTCAGTCAATAAACGATCTAGCTTTAGTTGCCTGTGCATGTATGCATGCGATTCTCCAGCCTGATACGTTCTAGCTAGCTTGACAGTCTCCCAAACAATCCTGGTTCAAACACTGCTTGTGCACAAGGATTTACATATAAACACATATACGTGCATATTGTAAGTACAGTCATATTCACACATGAATATCTGAGCTGATGGCAGGTAATGATGTTAATCTGCAGATATTGTTGTTGTTTCTCTATTTTCAGACAACAGGAAAAAGATTTGACTTCACAACTTCCTTCACTGAATTTTAATATTTTGTCAGCTAATACTGGAAAATATACTTCTCTGATGTGTTTATATTTTGAGCAGGAGAGTAAAAAATAATCTCTCTTCCTTTCTACCTTTCTTTTTTGCCTCCGCCTCTCACATTCCATGCTCTCTCTCTTCCCGTTCCCCCTCTCTGCCTCCTCTCTCTTTCATCGCTCCCTTCTCCCGCTCACTTTCCCTTCCCTAACCCTTCTTTCATCTCTTCTCCTCCCCCTTTCCATTCCCACTGCTCCTCTTTTTCCTTCCTCTTCCTCCCTCTTCCTCCTCTCTTCCCTCTCCTGCCTTTCCCTTTCTCTCCTCCTCCCATCTATCCATCACCACTGTCAGTGTGTGACAGATTAGCTCTCATCTCACCATTACCATTTAATGACCCGGCCTTACATGGAGACACTCACCCATGAAACTCATTACATCAAACATGACATTCAGCTCACACTGTGTGTGAGTGTGTGTGTGAGACAGGGAGTGTGTGTGAGGGAGTGCAAAATGGCTTTCTTGTTTGTTTGTGGGCCGAGCACAAACACACACACACACACACAGGTCCATCTTCAAACTCTCTTTCCACATCAGAGGTCATTTTATAATTGGTCGTGGATTGATCTGACGGAATGTCTCTCGCTCTGTCACAGACACACACACACACACACAACAAACTCAGACTTCATCTGCCAATGTAGACGGAGTGTGTGTGTGTGTGTGTGAGGTTTTCTACTCATCCTAATAAAGAAGTGAAAATCAGTCAATTAAATGAGTGATGTGTAATCCTCACCACCCCTCTGCACTGTACTGCCAGGACACACACACACACACACACACACACACACACACACACACTGTATATACTCACAAATCCAATGCACAATTAATTAGCAGCAAATAATGCAAATAGATAAAACATGTCGCGCACATTCAGATGTACATGCAAAACCCACAAACAGAGAAAAAAGTACAAGTACAAGAACCACACACACACCCTCTCTCTCTCTCACACACACACACACACACACAGACATACATCCCACCAGATAGTGTCTATTTTTATCTCGCTGCTGACAGCACCCTGTCCCCCTGTTCACACTAAGCTGAGCCACGTAATTGGCTGCCATCTATTTCTCTGTCTTTAATTCTGCTGTTCTCTCCCTCCCTGCCTCTTCCTTTGATATCCCTCCATCCTATACTTTGTGGTAACCTCAGCGAGTGGTGCGTTCAGAGCTGAAACCAAGCTCCCATTTTCTGTCTCAGCAGGAGGGCTGAACTGTATCAGAGCTGAATCACAGGCCGTGTTTACACTGAGGCTGAAGAGAGAGGGATGAGTGAGGGGAAGAAGAGAGATTCAAGTGGAAGAGTAGATGTTGGAAGAAAAGAGGAGAAAAAGGATGAAGGAGGGATTGGAGAGACAAAGAGAAGGAGACAGACAGAGACAGAGTGAAAATGACTAGTGTATTTTTAGCTTGCTATCAGGCGTGTTATTTAACACCTGCTGGGTTCTGTTAGAGAGGAGAGGGGAGGGGAGAGGGAGAGGAGGAGAGGAGGAGAGGAGGAGAGAGAGGGGGAGGGGAGGAGAGGGAGGGGAGGGGAGGAGAGAGAGGAGGAGGAGAGAGAGGAGGAGGGGAGAGGAGAGGAGAGAGGAGGGGGAGGAGAGGAGAGGAGAGGAGGAGAGGAGGAGAGAGAGGAGAGGAGAGGAGAGGAGAGGTCTGGGATTCAATAGCATTTTATCGAATAGAAACCAGTATCCAACCTGCTTATTGAATCCAAATCTTTTTCAAATCTGTTATTGAATCTAAACTTTCAACAATGTTAGGCACAAATGTTATAAATAAATTCATATTTAAGAACTAAAACTGACATTTAGAGAACAAAAACTTTCCTAGACAGATTTCAGATTTGATATTTAGATGACCAGCCTATCCTGTTCAGACGCCTGTTAACGCCACCTCACTAACATCATAGAAAAGCATCAACAAAGAAAACACTGACCTCAGCTAAAAGAAGGTCGTTATGTCACACAGCAAACACCGATATTTAATGAGAGTGGCTTTCTTTAGTCATTTACTGACTAATGTAGGAGTGTAGGTTTCTTAAAATTATTGTACATAGCCTTGCAAATTCTGAAAAAATCCTCTACCATGTTCTGTTAACAGAAAATGTTCCAGAAATAGCCACATTTAACTATCACAGAGACTTTAGACTTGATTTGGACTCTCATTGTGTGATTGTGTGTGAGGCAGAACAAAACAGGATAAAAAGATACAAGAGTGACTTCAGAGGAGACCAGGAGCAAACAAAGAGCGCTGATTTACTACACTGCTATATGTGTGTGTGTGTGTGTGTGTGTGTGTGTGTGTGTGTGTGTGCACTCATACAGTGTTTGATGGACAGTGAAATGGAGGTAAATCTACAGAGGCTTCACCTTACAGCACCCTCCATCTGCCTCACACACACACACACACACACGATTCAGGAGGAGAAGCAGGCCAGCAGCAGCAAAGCCTTAACACTAAGAAATATTTTCATTGTCAATTATGATATTGTTTTTCTGATTAATTAATTAATTCTCTAGTCTATAAAAATCCTCACATTTGAGAGGCTGGACAATGTTTGACATTTTTATTCCATAAATGACTTAAACTATTTATTATTAAAATGGTTGGCAATTATTTTTTTTGATGACTGACTAATGAATGAATGAACTTCTTTGCACTGCTTAATTTGATCTTATTCAGGTGTGTTAGAGAGCACAACCACACACACAAAATCATTTTTTACATGATTTCTCACTCTGACCATGTGCACAACACACACACACACACACACACACACACACGCACGCACACACACACACACACACACAGTGTTATTGTGTTCAGTTCTCTTAAGTCACACTGCACCATCCATCAGCAAGCTGTCGGATCTGACCTTCAACTTGAAAAAGAGAGGGAGAGAGAGAGACGGACAGAGGAAGTCAAGTAAGAGAAAAGGAGGAAGAAGGGTAGAGAGGGGAAAGGCTAGAGAAAGATAAAGAAAGAAAGATGGAATGAGTGAGACTGAGCGACAGTGGTATGGAAACAGAAAGACAGAGCGAGATGTGATGAGCATTAGATCACTGTCCTGCTGAGATTAGCATGCTGACATCCATATTGAATTTACACTGGAGTTGTGCTTGTCATGTGTCCTCACACTGCCAGTTCTCAGGGGGTCTGCACCACGCCGGCTCATATTCAATTTGAACTTGACAAGTTTTATCATTTTCTCATTAATCCCTCGGCCGTCAGATCACAGGTGAAGACTCACTCCGGTGGCAGGAGGAAGGAAAGAAACTACCCCCCCTGTTGCACTTCAATTATCTGCTCTGAGCTTTTAATTCAGATCAGAGTGGATCTCTACTGTCCTGGGTGGGAATCTGGTGTGTCGTTTCACACAGAGAAAGTCACTAATGCACAGAGGAAAGACAAGAAAGATGTATTTGTAAAACTGTAAAAAGCACTGACATGTTGCTGCTGTGCAGGCGGTTTCCTGATCATGTCTGATTTAGTTTACTTTTCGTCAAATATGGAACTGTAGATTCCCAATTGCTTTCTTCTTTAAATATAGTATGCGTCTTTGTAGTGCTGCAACTGATGATAATTTTCATTATCAAACACCTATCATGGGGTGGTCTACCTAAACGAATGGATTTTTTTCTAATTGTGGACCCTTGTAATGAATTTGAACATTCCATTTTCAATAATTTATTACAATGTTGAACTCCCAGAATACTTTGAAGGTAGGACGACACCATATTCTTAAGGTTTCATTTGTATACCAAACAAACTACCAAACTAGAATGTATATAACTACCATAAAATACAATAATAGCTGGATGGTTTTTACAAAAGAGTGTCCTTTTGAAAATTACCATAACGACCAAACAGCAGAGAGTGTAATCTAACTTTTCACAGTACTGAGAGACCATAAAACGTATGTAGTTCTAGCATCCTACAGGCAGAAGAGTGGGTGGCAAAAGGTAATCTAGTGTTGATTAATTGTCAAATGTCAAAATAGTGAAGAATGTCCATCACAAGTCCTTAGAACCAAAGGTAACAACTTCAGATTGCTTCTTTGGTCCAATACACAGTCCAAAAACCAAAGATATTCAAAATGTAATGATATAAAACAGAGAAAAGCACGAAATCCCCACATTTGAGAAGCTGGAACTAGAGAATATTTGGCATTTTAGCTTTATAAATGGCTTAAATAATAGCAGGTAAAATGTACCCGTTGCTGTTTTTCGATTGTATATAACTCTGTTTCAATACAATATTCAAGTCCCCAGTCTTTAACCTTTCCTAAAAGTGTGTTATGTAGCATGCCCTATTGTTAAAAATTGTCGAGATAAAGCCAGATTTAAAAAAATGGGCATTTATATCTGTAAGTGCCAGCGGGTAAAATTTTCCCCCGATAGAGAACGCAGTCATTTCGTCCTATTAATTTCGAGCGTGTAGACAAACGTTCTGGTGGCGCCTTTTGTGTGCTGTCGTGCGTGATAGAGCTGTGTCAAGTCATATTCGAACCTTCAACTTGGATAAGAGAAAGAGAGTTATGAATGCAAAACAGGCATTAGATTTGCTCTATGCATTGAGTGAAGGAGAGGTTTCAGTGTAGGCATATTGTTTAGCAAAAGTGGTCATTATAGATTTTTTTGTTGGGTAAAAATTTTCTTTGAATTTTAGAATTGATATAAATAATTTCTTTTCAATAAAAATGTTTGTAAATGTAATTGTTTGGATGCACGCCAGCCCGAAACAATTGCTGGGATGCTGTTGTGGGAAGTGCACGCCCAAGGTGCGTGACACAGTGTGTTTGAGCGCGTAGCAATGCATTCTATTAGTACATTTTACCCGTTGGCGGTTTTAGGTATGCAGCGACTCCTGGTGGTTCTAGTGTTAATCGATTATCAAAATTGTTGTTCATCTTAATGACTTAATCAATGAACTGACTAATCATTTTAGCACTACAACCATGACATCAATATGTGTGTTAGTGACTCATTGTAAAAACACTAGTCTCTGTGTGCTACAACAAACAGAGACGTCAGCATTACATGCTAAATTGCTTGGCTTGCCAATGCATGTGACCTTTTCTTCAAAAATGGTGCTCAACCATGTCAACAAATAAACAAATCCATATGAAACTGACACCTTGACAACAACAAGTGTCTAGGTTCTGGGCACCGTTAGAAGCGATCATTTTACACCACTTTTAATTTCTCTATTAGTCTGACAAAGCAAAGGAACTGCAATCCCTTATTTGGGCAGAAATGTAGGTCACACGTCTGTGGTCTATTTAGAAAAGCCTTTATCACAAAAGAACTTACAAAAATAAACTGGAACCAAAACATGAGGAGGAGAGGTGAGGATGAGAAGAAACACTTTATCACGGTATTTGTGGCATACTTAGAGCCTGTATGTTTGAGAGTTTGTTGATATTACAACACTGGGTAAAAACCATAAACTAAGGACTACCATTCAGATCAGACAAGAAATCAATAGCCAAGCACTGGTTTTGAATCCAGCTATAGTACTATTACAGTGATACTCAATCAGAAGAGAACCAGGGAATCCAAACGTAAGCAGCAGGCTACACCTCTTAACATTAAAAAGATCTGTTCTAAAATGGGAGGGAATTAAGATAAATATACACCACAGTTCGCTGTGCTTTAGAGTGGAATATAACTAAATTACAGTAATTCTCAGTTTCTCTTTTGTGCAGCAGTAGTGGTGGTAGTATTCTTGCTTTGTTGGCACACCACTGCTGATAGCAAAGCAAGTGACAGCAGAAATGAAATGAAATCTGCTGATAAGAAGGACCTCCTGGGGGCCAAAGATTGAAGTACAGATAGTCATCGTAGCATTTTATTTAATTGTAATGTCTTCAGTAGAAAATAGTACACCTACAGTGCACCTGCAACAAACCTCTCACTGAACCAATCAGAGAATCTTTGGAAAGAGAGAAAGAAAAGGAATGAAAGCAGGCAAGAAATCTACAAAGTAAATGCAGGCAAGGCAAGTGTGCTGGCTGGTTGGATGGACAGATGGATGAAGAGACAGATGGGTGAATAGATGGAGGGATTGGGGGTATAGCTCTAGGCAGGGGGATTAAGCCACAGATTAATTCTTTAACCAGACAGGATACAGAATTTTCACTGGAATGTAAATCATACATTATGATCTGGATATTTGTGATGGCCTCTTATCTGTCACTGGAGTGGGGGTGTTGTTACATAACAATCCTTTATGGGTAACAAGTACCGCTTCTGAAATTGACTCTGAAAACCAACAGCCTGCATTACATTTAAAAATCTCTGCAGGACAGCTTGCAAAGATCAAAACACAACCTAATTCGCAGAGCAGGAAAATAACTTAAAGGAAATTAGAAGTACTTCAGCCTGTTTTGTTTTTTAGATGGTAAGCAGATTTAAAAACAGAGAGGTCCAATCATAGACGTGCTGGATGGCGGCCAAAGTGCCAGTTGAATTACCAGACTTTGTAGTTGCCAATAAAATATACTGTATGGTCTGTAATAATTTCATAGTCTGAAAGACACAGGAACCCCCAGAGGAGACACCAGATACAGCAGGCCTGATTTTTACTTGTGATTAGCGGTAAAAACGTATAATACTTTTTAATTTGTGGCCATTTAGCTGTCTCATTTTGCACTACTTTCAAAGCCAAGCACAGGAAACCTCAACTATGACCTTTATTAGGTTAATAGACTGGGCTGAGGCTGAATTAACATTAAGTAACACTCAGACTTTTACATTCCCCCCACATTGTCATAACTCGACGTTCATGGCTCTTCTAATATCCAAAGGGGGTCATTAACCACCTTCGGGTTCCATACTTATTTGTATCCTTTCAGCATGCCTTTCCTCCCAAACCTCCAATGGTTTAAGGTTCCAGTTACAAAAACAATTGATTCAATTGTATCTATTAATACAACCTTGAAAAATTGATAGAAACAGATTTAATGAAATGACTAACAAAATTTGTTGGTTAGTCAATCAACAGATGGCTATTTGAATCATCATAATCAATTAATCATCAATTGATTATGCAATTTAACCAGTAAATATACCAATGTTTTCCAGGTCTTTTCCTTTTTTTCCCGTGTAAATGAAATATTCCAGGGTTTTCGGACTGTTGATGAGACAAAACTAAGAATTCTAAGACGTCATTTTGGCTTCTGGTGACTTGTGATGCACATTTGTCTTTATTTATTATTTAAATTGATGTAACTCCCTCATTTTGGTATCCCAAGTCTTTGTTATGAATCAAATTTTCAACTTGTACTTGATTAGATGCATAAGACGTCTGTTTGAGGATCTTTCATAAATAGCAGTTGGGTCTTTTCTGTGCTGTCTGAGAAGGGAAAATACAGTAGCCAACAAATGTGTCATAGGTAGAAGAAGGTGGAAATCAGAGTAGCATGCTGAGAGTAAGTGTGGAGGTGGGGATGTGCTCTCTCTCTCTAACTCGCTCTCCCTCTGTCTCTCTGCTAATGGGATGTGAAGCACATTGTAATGCTCTCCATATGATAATAGTCGCCACAAAACAACGCATCACTCCAGTCGCATTAACACATTTCACTCTATTATCACACTCGAGCATGACACTGGATCGCTTGTCACCTGGTTGACTGTTCTTTTGCCTGTCTGGCTTTGTGTCTGTCTCCCTGCCTACCTGCCTGCCTGGCGCTTTTATAAGCCAGTCTGTCTCTTGTTTACTGTATGAGTAAGAGTGTGTCTGCCTACATGCCTGTCTGTCTGTCTCCTTCTACACCAGCTTGTTGTCTCTGTCTCCTTATATCCTTCCCAACTGTCTACCTATCTGACTGTTTATCTGCCTAGCAAGCCTCAGCAACTGCATCATAATAACATGTACACAACTTTCCATCCTCCTCTAACACACATTTACTATGAATTCATGCCCCACCATGGGATTAGGAAGCCTGTAGCAAAAGTAATCAAAGATGCCCTGATACAATATTGACATTAAAATACCAATTTTTTTAAGCTTGACATACAGCTTGCCATAGCTAGAGAAACTGAACACACTGACCAAAACACTAACTTGCTTCCTTCCCAAAATCCTTATGAACGTTCAGTCAAAATGTTCTGTTTTCTATTGATTCCTTGAACCTTTCTCAGCTTGTGAGGCTCCCTTTAAGGTCCTGAAACCACTGCAACTTCAAATGCACCCTCTTAGGTGCTGAAATCATCTCAGGGCATCTGTGCTTACATACGCACTGGCCTGTTTCCTGAAAACATCACTAAATGTTTTAGAAATGCACATAAGTTAAGTGTACTAATGATCCAGAAGGAGCAGAAATGACCTGATATGATATCAATACTGAGCAGCTACAATAAATAGTATAGGTGTGTATTCTTATGGGGTCCGAAGCCCTTTTCAAACTATAAATGCCTATTTTTGGTTGTAAATATAGATTACAGTTCATAGGAAAGTATGGTTACATATTTTATTGATTCTACATGGGCAGGTGGTAGGTATTCAGTGTCTCGCTCAAGAACACCTCAGCAGGCAGGATGTTTGCTAACATACAGGTTTAAACCTGCAGAACATTCTCTCTGCACTCGTTACATCAACCTAGTGCCCTGCAACCTAATTCCATCACATCAGGTAGGGAAAGGCAAACACAACCACTGACTCTATCTGATGGAATTGAGACCTCTTGCTTTGTCTGCATCTGTCCAGCTTCTATGCACCTTTGCACTGATACCCCTGAAGCTAGGTTGATTATGTCTTTCAAATGAAAGGAAACACAGCCTCACTATATCGGTACTGTATGATGAAACTTTATTAGATTTGCAAAAAATCCTTAGTTTATACCCTTTGTACAGACTTGCCAGTGCTCATATGGCACTCAACATTTGAAATTGCAATCAACAGTGTTTTTATTAGCAGCTCTTCTTCTTCATCAGCCCCCATCTCTTATGGTGTCCCCCAAGGTTCCATACTTGGTCCAGTCCTCTTCTCCATCTATTTGCTTCAGCTAGGCCACATTATTCAAAAACACAACATATCTTTTCACTGTTATGCAGATGGCACTCAGATCTACCTCCCCTAGAGCCGAATAACTACAACAAACTCACTGACCTCAATAACTGTCTTCAGGACATCAAATCATGCATGGATTGGATTGACAAACAAATAAAACAGGTAGTCAAATTAAGCTTCATGCAGCTCCACACCATCTCCAAACTCAGATCAATTCTCTGTACTTCTGAGCTGGAGAAAGTCATCCATGCTTTCATATCCTCCCGCCTCGATTACTGCAAATCTTTATATTTTGGTATCACTCAATCTTGTTTATCCCGTCTCCAAATAGTTCAGTATTAAGTATTAAATGGTCTCGGCCCCTTGGATTTTTCTACTTGTGTTTTTTTCCTTCTTTTGTTTCTTGTTTTGCTTTCTTCTGTTTGCTCTAAAGCACTTTGGATCAACTGTGTTGTTTGTAAAGTGCTATATAAATAAAGTTGAGTTGAGATGTATGAAACTTCATGGATCTGCCCATGACTGTGTAGCTCAGTCAATAAGTCTGTAGAGCTCTCCATGGTCCTATGTCAGACCTCAGCACTGACATTAGTTTCTATTACAATGTCCATGGCGCTGACAACATAGAGACAGGGCTCAATGCGTCATACTCTGTAAACCACGCCTAGCAGAGGGGAAAACAATAGGCGCCACAATATGCAGCCATAGGCTGAAATGCTAACAAAATTCCTGTAGCTAGCTAAAAACTTTAGATTTCAGCATGTCAAAGGATTATTTTAGCACCCTATGTCAACCAGAGAGGAAAAGGTATGATGACAAACTTAATATTGTCGGTCTGTATTAGTGTCCCTTCTCACTACTTTGCTTTTCTTGGAGAAATGATCCCACTGAATGGCCAGGAGTGAAATAGTTTGATATTTACAACTATTTGATCGAATCACCAGGTAAGATCATCATTTAACCTAACAGAGATCAAAACCAGGCCTTGCATAGCTTAGTTAGATTCAACCTCTACAGTTTAAAAAAAATGCTTGCTGCACACATAGGCATACTGAGTGTCAGGATCCCACAGTCTTCCCATTATTCCTGCTAATGCCTCACGTCTTGTTGCCTGTATCCACTTTTGTCTTCTTTAAAGCTCAGTTTTACGGTTCGGCAGCTTATTCTTTACCCTGTTGGTAGTGCATCCCACCACACAGCAGCTTTTAGGCATTTTTCTGTTGTTTGCTAGCAGACCAAAGTGACAAGGAGGCACCTTCACGCAGTATAAAGTAAATCGAGAGCGATTAATTGTTTCCCCTCTGGTGTGGGCGGGACTTAATTGCGCTCTGTCTCTATTTAGGAGTTAAGGCGCCCAAACCATGTCAGAGCTCTCCATGGTCCTGAAATCACATCAGCTCTCTCCATTTACTAAAAACCTTGGTGTTGTTCGAAATACGACATAAAACACACTAGCATACTGCCTCCTACATACTCAATCAGTATGTACAGCATACTGAACGATTAAGTATTCCATTACCAGCAGACTGTTTACACTGAAGTATACTCAAGTGAGACAGTCATGTGATGCCGTCACATGACTGTATCACATGATACAGCTGGTCTCACCCAGCCAGCGGCTCCCTCACATCTCCAAAAACATTGCAGCAAATTTCCAAACAGGCGTTATTTGGATAAACTGACCACATATTGGGAATCTAAATGGTTATTTTCTCACCTGAAAAACTATTAAAACTTAATAAAGTGACATATTAACAGCTCAAAATCCTCAACATTGCGCAGTCTGAAGAGACGCAATGTATTGTGGGGCAGTTGAGTATGTTCAGTAAGCTCACAGCTCATACTCAGAAATTCTTGCTAATCTAGTATACATCTGGGCATTTCTCACGTACACAAAATCTGCATACTATGCAGATGGAACGTACTACATACTCAATACTACTTAGTATGAATCATACGTTGGTATGCGATTCCGAACACAGCCCTTGACTTTCTACTACACTGTTCCTGGGACTCAGACTGCCTCTAAGGACCTCTCCATGGTCCTGAATCACGGTCAACTTGTTTGAATCTATCCATGAACTGCAAGCAGCTTGTTCGGATGTCTTTGGAGATATTTTTGGAGCGCTCTTTCAGATCTTTCTTTGAAACAGAAGCTCTCTCAGTGTGGAGCTGTCACTGGTTCCTAAACACTCCCTGGCTCCCTATAGGCTTCTGTAACCAAACCATATCTGTGTCCTGTTGTGTCCCACTCTGCTGTGTTGTTTCCTCTACTGTCTTAAGAACAAATAACAATAACATAATTCAGTCTGATTTTATAACATACAGTATGTGTTAGTGGTTTCACAGGGATGCTCTGCCTGCACAATGAATTTCCAATTCCGATAATTCCCAGAGCAAATCTTACTTTGCGACAAGTAGAAGTTACAATCTGCATATATTTGGCGAAATGAGGTAACATTTCCGTTAATATCTAACATATTCCAAAAAAGATCTTGTTATTTTTCCCAAAATGATTCAGCCTTAGCGCCCCTCTACTGCCTCTTCTTTACTCTCCTCACCCTCCTCCCACCCTTCCTCCTATCCTTCCCAGCTCCCTCTCCTCCCTTCTCCCATCTTTCCTCATCTCACTATCATTTCTGTTATCACTCACTTCCATTCTGCTCTCCTCTGCGCTTGTCTTTTTCTGCATCCCTTGTTTAACACTCTCTTGTCCTTTCCTTCCCTCTCCTGCTCCTCCTCCTCCCACCCTTCTGTCCCTTGTCCTCTACTGCTCCCTCTACTCATTTCTACCATCTTTCCTCACCTCACCCTTTCGTGGATTCCTTACCTCCATCCCCCTTTCTTTTCCATCTGCCTTGTCTCCTTTTCCTCCCCACTCTCCTCCCCTCATGTTCTCATCTCCTCGCCTCCTGCATAATGGATGTGGCTGTAACCCAGTCAACTGAAGCGGCATGATGAGGCAGCTTTGGAAACAGAGAGTGAGACAGATAGAGAGAGAAAGCGAGAGAGAAGGTTCCCCCAAAATGGGTTCTATTACTGCGCTCCCACACACGCGCGCGCGCGAACGGATGCACCCGTCCGCGCACGCGCACGCCGATTTGCGCGCACACATTCCCATACAGGCGCGGTGGGGGTGCCAGCCTGGCCAAAGCATCGCAGCACACAAGTGAGACGCCAAAATAACAATTAGCCTTGCACCGTCTGAACCACCGGAGAGAACACCGTCAGCAGCGCGAGCACCGGTGCGCTGGATCTGGGAGAGCTCTGAATAAACTGTCTGGAGATTGAGAATGGCAGAGTCCACTAACAATGCCAACACAGGCGTAAAAAGAGAGCAGTCCCACACAGAGCGGGGTTATGGCAGAGCCTAATCACATTACAGCGATGATTCATTTCCTGGGCTCTAAGAATAAAACTATTGTTGGCACCGCGGAGAGCCTGGCATCCCCGTGGCAGAAAAAAAAAACCGAGCTGCATAGCTGCGCTCGGTCCCACCGAGCATCCTCCGCCATCTCACACACCCTGCATTAACTGCCGATCAATCAGCCTTACCTTCATCTGTCTCCAGCTCCTCTTGCCTTGTCTTGTCTTTTTCCTCCAGAATCCGTCCTCTCCCGATCCCTCAGGTAACGGATGAGTTAAATCACAATGAGAAGCCCCGACAGGCTTTCAAAACGGCGACCGGGCTCGGCAGCTTCTACCAACTCCCGGTCTCCTCTCCTGCGCGACTCCTCTCCCGTCCGCACCGGGAGAGAGAGGGGCTATCTTGGCAGTTTTCTGGGGCTGCAAAAAACGGGAGTGCGTGTGTGTGTGTGTGTGTGTGTGTGTGTGTGTGTGTGTGTGGGACCGGACAGCGGTAGAAGCAGCAGCGGCAACGGCAAAAGCGGAATTACCGGAACAGACGCGCGCGCAGTCAGACAGAAGGGAAAAAATGGGGCGAAGCGGGAATCCAGGTGCCGGTGGTTTCACCGTCAAACCCACGACAAGCACTCACGTACACACAGATCCTCAAACAAGAAGGGTGGGTGGGTGGAGGGGTCGTACGGCTGCCCAAAAACTCCTGCCAGCCTCCCATTCGCTTTCCGAGCCTAATTAACGTTATTCAAATAACGTGTTTAAAGTAACAGGGACGTCGGAGCTCGTTCCATCCGTGTGCGTTTGCTCCTCCAGTCGAGCCCAGTCCTCAGAGAGACATCCAAAGCCACATGAAGCACAGAAAAGTGATGTTGGGAGGCTAAATAGCTTTCATTCCGAAAACGTTCATCTCATGTCCCGGTACAAATCCGTGCGCAGATCCGGTTTGTGCTTCAAAAGCCAAATAATATGAGAAACTACACCCACCAACACCGAGGGTGTCCTTGAGTGCAAATAACCCTTTCCCCTATCCAAGCATCCGTTTGGGGCTCTGGACGGCTGGTCTGGTCCCAAAACAAGCAGCTATTCCTGCAGGTATGGCCTATTTAATAACAACAATGTCAACCCCAAAATATTCCGGTAATGTGCGCGTTTCCCATCCGTCAGCACGCAGGGCTGGGAACCTGGCTGTCTCTTTCGTTCCCAAAACCAAGGTAAGAAGATCCGGGTCCGGGCGGTGTCCGGCTCCGTCCTCCGTGATCAACAATAAATCACACAACTGCCAACTGACTCTTATAATCCACCGAGGAGCTCCGAGCACATTTCTGAGGGGGGGAATTCGGTTTTGAGGGAAATGAGAAATCTTCCTTTACTTTCAGCAAGCCGAGCTCTCGGTTGGCATCTCTCGGTGGAGGCGTGCAGTCCTGCAGCAGGCTGCGCGTGCCGAAAGTCGCCTATTTTTAGAGAAAAAAATCCCCCCGCCGTTGGAGACCGGTAATCCTCGTCTCGGCCCCGACACGTCACACCGTCGGTCAGATTCCCTCCTTTGTCCGGTTAATTCATCCGCTACATCCATCTACGCCCGAGCCTCTCTGCCGCTGGAGGTCTCTCTGACAGACGGCTAAAGTTTGAATTCCAGCCGCAGAGTCCAGCGCGTGCTTCCCGCTGGTTGGAGGCGGCTGTAAGCGCACGTGGCCGACTGAGAAGCGGGGGGGGGCTGGGTTCGAACAAAAAGACACACCCATACCACAGTCTATCGATCTATCGATCTATCTATCATCGATCTATCGATCGATCATGGCTTCCTGCTGCTTGAATACTGCCAGAGCTGCCATCATAATAGACAGAAAGATGTTTTTGGATGTTTATCTGTGATTGGTGTTGACAGTGCACTTACACAACGTACCCCTCCCACATCCCAAATCCTTCAGTTTGTCGAACAGAGAGTTGACCTCTGCAGGCCTGTTGGACCCCAAACACCAGTATCTTCACTATGAGGGACAACATACATCTCTTTGTCTGTGACTTTTTGGAAACCAAAAGGAATATGTGTTCATACATAGCCCATATAACATGTACAACATGCAATTATTCCTTATTTAGTGTAATAACAATGCTTTATCATCATTTCTGTATTTTTCCGCCTTTAAATGTGCAAGCCCAGTTTGTGGCAAAGCGAAGGGCTGCTAATTTACACACTCTGGGTTTTAATAAGGTCAGAAAGCTGCTGCAGGACTCTCCTGGTGCACAAACCACGTGGGAGCGCTCCATGGTTCTGGAAAGTAGTTTCATTAATGGCTTTTAACTTATCTATAAAGCATTAGTTAATGTCTTATTAACCATTAATAAAGGCATTAGTTACAACTTATAAACCGTTTAAAGGCTGGCTTACTAGAAAGCGGTATCGATCGATATAAAGGTAATTCTTCTCAAAAAATGAAGTGAGGGAGAAATCACATGGAGTTTGCTGTATTGAAAACTGAAATATATGCTCAGTGTGCATGAAAGAAAGTTGGTCCATAAAGTGCTTTTTGATGAGAAAAGAAAATACTGAGAGGCAAGTGTAAAAGAATGCCAGTGTGTGTGTCTGATGGAGGCTCTTCTCAGTGCAGCAGGAATTGTTGAGAAAAGACAGCAAAGGAAAGGTGTCAGCAACCCGATCCCACTGCACATGTGCACGCACTGTATTTGTATATTTCCAGATCAAGATTCAAATGTTAAGCCCCTTCAGCTAATGCGACACATCAAGAAACAACCAGTTCAGATACAACGTACTGTTATCTTAGGAAAAACAAGTTTCTACAATTATTGTACAATAACTAACCCCCAAACCACTGAGGTTGCAAGGAAACTGAGTTGGAAGAATCCCATTTTAGAGGATTTTATATTTAAAGTTATGTTTTCACAGTATATCATATGACAAATCAGTCTCTTGATTACATACAAATGCACCCATGTTGCGTGGGTGATTTGCTTGGGCAACATCCTGTGCTAAAGTGGTGTGATGTTCATATTATGCAGTAGGGTGGCGAAAAGGCAGATGAGTGTTTCCCTTCTAGGGTTGGGTTGCTGATGATCATATCAACAACTGAGGACACAATTCGGATGTTTAGGTATGAGGACGTGTTGAAAAATAAAAGTTAGCACTGAATGAAGTTTGCAAGAAAATATACCAATGCAGCAATTCCTTGGAATTATTTTATTCTGGAAACATATTTTACAAATACATAATAGTTGTGTATGAGCCTATAAAGATGAACATATTTGGAGATATAAGTAAATATGAATATATGCTTCGTTGTCATGTTCACCTAGCGCAGAGAACAACGTACTCGTTTGACAATGCCTTAGTTTCGAATATTTAAACAAAACCACAATGCACTCCTGCCGGAATTTTTACTTTTAAGTTTATTTTTACATTCAGTAGATTGTTTATTTAAGCTTTTAATACTTGTCCACCATCATCTGTACATCGCAAGGAAAGCACTCTTTGTTTTTTGAGTTGTGAGAAGCGGATCGGAATCAGATTGAACTTTTAAATAACAGAGAATGAGACAAGTATGCCAGATTTTTTATGAAAATGCAGGCAGAACTGGGCCAACTTCAATATTCCATGTTCCAGTTCATGTTTACGGTGACTGACATAAGAATGGAAGGAAGGAAGGATGGAAGAAGGGTAGGAAAGTATGAAGAGGGTAAGGAACGAAGTGGTTTTGGTGGCATGAGGGGTGGCTGCTGTTGCCAATGCGGCTGTGAATTAGAATTAGCAGCACTGGGGGAACGTTATACGTGGGCTGAATGCTGAATATTGTAACGCTGTGTAAGTGGAAACGTGCTTTGCATCCCTCAGTTAACGCCAATACTGTTAACCCGAGGGAGCGTGAGCAGACATGGCGATGGAGGACAAATGAATAGCCATGATGGATGAGTTGTGTAAACGGAAGGGTGGGGAATATGGAGAGCCTTTCACCATGACACGGACATGAAAGAAGACATATACTGCACACACACACACACACACACTCCTTTACACTGTGGTATAAAACTTGACATGTTCAGAAAAGTTGACTTGGTAATAAAGACAAGGAATGCGGTATGGGATCAAGGGTATTGCTTCTTCACATGCGCAAACACACACACACACACACACAAACACACATACATGCACACATACACGTATTAAATATGAGATCCTTGCCAGCCAGTGAATAATCATTATGTTTTAGTAATGAAATATACAAAAGAGAGGGGGATACCAAATCTCTCTAGTGTTTGCTCTCCCTTTCTCTCTGTCACACACACACACACACACACACACACACAGTATAATCTCTGACCTACATGCACACGTTACAGCAAATGCATTGGTGGATTGGAAATATGAGGAAATGCTGGTGGATGTCAGGGCATACCCACAGATACCACACACACACACACACACACACGGTTTGAGCAGGGTTAATGCTGTAGACCCCATATGGGAAGATTTTTGTCTCTGATGATTTAGTATTGAACTGTATTAAACCTTTTCAAATAATGTGCCATTAAGACCCAGGAGAATGCAGAATTTTCATTTCATAAAAACACTGCAGCAGCTGATTTCACTGATAAAACAAACTGAACGGGGAAATGGCCGCGCTCTGGGTTGTGTTTGGTTGAAATGAAAGCCTCTATAATCTTTAGGCATAATGGCACATAATTGAAAACCACTGGTCTGCTGTTCATGGAGAGATAATCTGGGTGAGAGCGCTGCTGGTACAAGAGCCACATTTCTTCAGTCAATTCGACTGATGATCCCCATCAAACTATCTAAAAAGGCTATTTTTTCTTGATGCTCCACTCATAGAAAGTAGCGGTTGTGACATGCAAAATATACCAAATCCAGAGCTGCAACAGGGGCAATGTTTTGGCAAAGATGATTGGTTTTTAATTGCAACATATTTATCAGAATACAATACTGCTGCAGTTATAAACAAAAAAGATGAGCCAGCCACAGCACCTGCGATAATCAGAATCTTCAAGGCAACCTGAAACCATGACTCGAGGCCCCTGAACTTTGTGCAATAACAGGTTCGTAGCATGTCACACTGTGCAAGATGTGTCTACTAAAATCCTTCTGTCCCTAACTCAATTCTAAATGGCCCTTACTGGATACCATACTGGCATACTGGTGTATACAGTATCGATCGAATCTATGGAGCTTACACTGTTGCGTCGCCACTGTGTTCTGTGTGATTTCATTATATTCTGGCAGTAGTCACATTGTGAGAATTCAGATCTAAATTTCAGAATGTCAGAATTTTGACGCAGGCCATAGACCAAAGATTTCTCCATGTTTCTCTCATGATAGCAGACAGGGGAACAGGTTAGCTAGGCTGGCTGGCTAACATTTTTAAGCTATCCGGTGAATTTATTTTTCAACTTTCCCACCCTGAGCAATCCTGTCTTTTGCAGAAACCTTTATTAAAACCTTTTTCCTTTTTATGTTGATAAAAAGTGTAATCCAGTCAGCATTACCTTTTCTATTGTAAATTAAAAATATATATTTGTAATTTTCAGCAGAGAGGGTTTCACGGATCTGTCTCAGGTTTCAATTTTCTCACAATAAATCTCACAAGATTTGTCACAATAATATGAGGAAAAACTGGTGGGTTTGGAGCAGGATAGTGGCTAACTTTTTGTTAGCCTGCTCCCACAATGGCTCTGATTGGTGCTGTCATTTCTCCAACCATTCACAACTGCAACACCCTACCTTTATAAATTGCTCCACAAAACTTAAAATGCAAAAATTCAGAGGTCAGGCTATGGACTTGCACAAATTTAACCAGAAGTGGAGGGTTATCTTTAAATTTAACAAAAAACATGAATTCATTTTTTCTCTTCAGGAGGCAAAACACACTCTACACTCAACAACTATCCTCAACTATAATCACAGAAGTTATTATAAGAAACTTATGAACAACAATAGTTTAATCATCATTACCATATAATATATCAAGTAAATATTCACAAGGCAATGAAAACATAATTGATTCACAGTACTGTAATTATTTTTCATTTTTTCCTCCACTTTTCTAATGAACTAAGTTCAAGTCATTTGCTATTGGGACAGTACTTAAAAAGTTCTGTACTTCACCAAATTTTTAATTTGGCTAACAAGTGATAAAGTAACTTCCATCTCATCAGTCGCCCTCTGAGAAATCATCTCAAACAGATGCCATATGAATCTAAATAATGTTTCCAGGCCTTCTTTATTAAAAACCTCCTGCTAGCCTCCTCCCAGATGGATGGCTCCACATGAGAAAAAGCTTTCTGGTCAGAGGATTTTTCTCTTCTTTAAACGACTTACAGAACCATGCAAGAATTCCAATCTGCAGTTTGCACCTGTGTAAATGGCAAATAAAGTTGCTTGAACTTGAACTTGATGTGAATGTTTGTTGATCTGCCACATTTATGGTTAAGGTAAAGCAACTAAAGCGTCTTGGTTAACATTTGGGAAAGATTGCCTTCATGGTAAAAAGAAACCAATTTTGACTGTTGGTACGAGATGAGACATGAGACATGATCTCACCATCCACCCAGTCGTCATGCCTGAAAGGTTGTGGAGGTGAGGTTCTGAAAAGCATGTAAGAGGACCTCTGAGCTCAGATTATTGATGACTAAAGCTGTGTTTTTTATAGTGAGGATAGTCTTGATTATTCTACATGATCATTTCATATCACAGGTCTAGAAATAAATTCAGAAAACATTGTTTATTCTTCATGTTTCAAGATTTCAAGGAAAGGGAAGTTAATTTATATAGCACCTTTCAATAACAAGGCAATTCAAAGTGCTTTACATAAGACATAAAATGCATTTAGACAAGATATAAAAGGAACACTAGTAAAAATAAAAACACACATAAATAGGATTTAAAAAGACTAAAATAAAAAGAAGATAATACAAGACACGAGTAAGACAGATTAAACGGTAGAATAAAAATCACAACGCAGCTTCAGTGCAGTGCAAGAAGTGAATAAACAGCCCATTTAACTTAATAAAATGCAGTGACAAACAGAAAAGTTTGAAGCCCTGGTTTAAAAGAACTGAGAGCTGAAGCAGACTTAAAGGTTGCTGGGAGTTTGGTCCAGATATGTGGAGCCTACAAACTGAATGCTGCATCTCCGTGTTTAGATTGGACTCTGGGGACAGAAAGCAGACCTGTCCCAGACGACCTGAGAGGTCTGGACGCTTCATAACAGCAGCAATTCAGAAATAAACCATTCAGTGCTTTGTAAACCAACAGCAGTATTTTAAAGTCAATTCTTTGACAAACAGTGTAAAGATCTGAGGACTGGACTGATGTGGTCTCTCCTGGTCTTACTGAGGACTCTTGCAGCAGCGGTCTAAATCAGCTGCAGCTGTCTGATCGACTTTTAGAGAGGCCTGTAAAGACAGCATTACAGCAGTCGAGCCTACTGAAGATACGTTTTTCTAAATCCTGCTGCTTGTCTTTGTTTAACTGGAGGAAATGCTGACACGCCCAATCACTGATTTGTTCAATGCACCTTCTCAGTGCATTCAAGCTGATGATGCTCTGACAACCAACATGATACAACTTTTTTTGGCGTCTTTAGACACAACACAATATCACCTTTGAAAGTTGTTATGGCCAACATGTTAGCAAAAATGTGTTCATTTACAGGTCCAGCTGACTTGAAGGAACATTAATATTCATTTGTTGTGTTTCTGGCCAGCCAAAGAATACAAGTCCAAAATTCACGTGTTTTTGGACACCACTAGAAAAATATCTTTTGTCATATAACCAAAACTAGCCAGCGATTTTGTATTTTGGTGCGTAACAAAGATTTCAGCTTCTAGGGGCCACTGGAAGGAGTTTAGATTTCCAGTTTTATTATCTATATTCTATCACTTTGCTAACGTGGTAACAGTTGCATGGGGATTTTATGTAAGTTATGTAAAACTTATAACTCAACATTGAAAATCATTACTGATTATATTGTTTCATTGTTTCGCCATTTCATTTTTCTTTTGAACCCCATTTGTTAGATTTGTTCTGGAGCTAGGCACCTAAGCATTTCACTATACATCGTATCGTGTATGATGTGAAAATAAATGTTAAGTGCAGGTTGGCCATAACGCCTGTTGATTTCATATCCTGGTTAGTAAAGCAATAAAATGGACTGTGTGTCAGCAGAATAATCTGGTTAGTCATTTGGTTAAGTTGGAGAACATTTATGCCAACGCAGTGTTTCCTAAACAATGGGCCAGCCCCCCCAAAATGCACCAGGAGTCTCTTTTCTGTCGAGGTCTTACATGACAGCAGAACAATATTCTATTGAATCTGGCTGACAGAGTGAGAGTGATTTTATTCGCTTTGAGCCCTGGGCTTAAAAATGCAACAGCTGCTTCATTCAAGTATCTGACTTCATGGAAACTTCAATACAATTCAAGCATCTCATGAATTATGGAAAAAACTAACTATTATGCGTGTACTGGAAAAACACAGACCAGTGTTGTGGTTAGGGAGGATAGAGTACAAGCTGAATGGAAATATAATCAACCTGCATTCAGGCTGCGTGATACAAGCAGACTGGAAGGACAAATGGGAAATAAAAGGTTGCATATGTGCCTAAAATATATCTTAGGATAGAGTTTCAAACAGCAACATCTTTGTCATGCAGTCTAGCTTTCAGGTTGGTAAGCACAGTGCATATCTTGTCTCATTGGACTCATGACCTTTGTAGGCTGCCATCTCCTTTCTGCTTCTCGTCTTTTCTGTAGTGCTCTTCAGTAAACTATCTAACGAAGCAGAAATGTGTTAAAGACAGCCAGAACATTTAAATGGCCTCCTAAATTACTCTGGAACAACATCTGATGTTTTCTGATAGGAGGATTCTAATTTTGTATGAAGCCACCAGCTACGTTATGCTGCTGTCATCTTCCCAGTTCCCTGCAGGCACAGACAATTGAGAGACAGTAGCATGGACATGGAAGATGAATGCAAGGAATACAGGAAGACAATATATCTCTGAGTCCGAACAATGTAATAGGAGTGCAATGCTAAATCAGTAGAGCACTCTTTTAAAAATAGAACAGCATAATATAATAATATTCTTATTGAATGAAATTTCATACACACATAATCTCCGGGTCTGAAAATGCAAATGACTTGCTGGTGCATTCAATTGAAATTAATAAAACATGATGGGTTGGGAAGGGCACAATCAATTTAGTTTCTGATTTTTTTTTAGGATTATTGTTTTGAATAACAATTATCAGATATATATTTTTTTTAAATAGCTAAAAAAATGTAAAATGGATCACTCAACACATCACTTTATCTAACGTAGACCTTGAAACTTGGTTTATTTTGCACACATCCCGAGCATATCATTCGACATAAAGCATGGACGTGATTTATAATAACACATAGTTTATTATGCTTTTCACTTTACTTAGCACTGACTCTGATAGATAACAAGTCATTAACATTCATGAGATGTTTGTATTAATAATTGCTTGTGAGTACGTTAAAGCTCCACTAAATGATATTTTTCATATAACAATGAAATGACTTTCTGTAATGTGAAAGGGGCGCTAGTACTGCAGGACCAGAGAACGTCGGCAACGACTCTGCAGGTTTTAGTTCACGGATTTGGTTTTTCAGTCAGTACAAAGACTGATGATTTTGGGGCGTCCGACCAAAGTGGGAATAAAAAAAGCAATAAACGCTGAATTTATAGTCGCCTGTTGCACAATAGGGGCTGCTGCATAGCTATGGAGCTTACACACTGCCATAGCTACTGTACACTGCAGCTGACACGCACCTCCTCAAATGTTTAACCACACATCAGGATTACATGATGCCAGTGGATATTGTTAAGAGGAGAAAACATTAAGCAAGTTGAAGAAAGTGTCAGTATTTAGATTTGCAGAAACTCTCGTGAGATTTCGGTTTAGGCAACACAACTACTTGGTTAGGTTTAGGAATACACACAATTAAGAAACAATGAAGAAACAATGAAGAAACAATGCCTACAAATCTTTGCAAATCCAGGGTTCCCATCTAGACATGACCCTCCAGCAGATGTCAATTGTTAGGCTAAATTGTAAATATATGTTTTAAAGTTATTGTGTGTGTGCCTTTTACTGTATAACGGTGCTGGTAGAGCCAGCCAGAGATGCCAGGTGGGAAAGCAGCGTCGGGTGTTAGAGAGAGGGGGTCAGGTTGGGTGTCACCTCTGCTGCTGGAATCTGCTGCAAATGTGAGACTGCTTTTTTGGTCCATCAGCCTACCTGTTTGGTGAGAGTTGTGGAACTTTTTGTAACTTCTTTATAGACACTTGTTTATAGTAAAAATCAGAGCTGTGGAAAAACTCCCCACTTGACTGATGTTGCTCATTTCTCCATCACACTTTACACCTCAATACCGCTGGCTTTCATCCTGTTTGTAAGGGTTCACCACCATCAAAACCTCACACACAGCAACGACAGCAACTGCACAGCAATAGTCTCCTACTTAGCAGTGAGACAAGGTGAACCATGTCCGTTTTGTCCACGAAGAAGAAGCCTGCCCTAGCTGGTGATGAGGAGGGCCGAATGATGCCTGCTGCCAAGCACTCAGAGATGTACAGTAGTTTTCCTTCGGAAAGGACAGAAAATAAAGATGGCCTTTGGGTGGAGATGTATCCAGGAGGAGGTCGTCATAAGGACGATGGGGACGCAGAGACGGCTCCAGCCCAAAATAACCCCCAAAGACCAGTAAATGTGTGGGTTTTTTCTGCAGTAATAAATGGGAATAATAATATACTGTTGGGTAGTTTAATCTATAAAGAGTACAGTACAACATTTTCATCTGAAAAGGAGAAGAAGCATAAGGTGGCATTAAAATGAATCAAACACTCGAAGTACTGCAAATTTGTGCTTAGGTAGGCTACAGCAAGGGCGTAGGTTTGCATATGGATGGTAGGGACAGGTCTCTACCAATATTTTGGGAGGACAGAAATGTTGGAGTTAAGTCATATTAGATAATTCCGATAACGCCCTCCCAGAGGCTTCGTCCAATGATTGGCCAAGATCCATGTGACTACTGCTTAGCCGTCGTTTCAGAACCATGGACAGCGCTGTTTGTTGTGTGAAGGGGGTGCGTGCGCTGCAGGTGACATGCTGTTTCTACACGCCTCCCCCCTGCTGATTCTGACAGAGAATCATTCATAAATTGAAAAAATATGCAGTGCTCTGCAACGTTCTCATGTGAGTGCTCTGATTAATACATGTATTCTTTGATTTTGAAACAGGAGCGTTAGGGCTTGTGTCCATATAACGTTTTTCTCTCTCACTGCACAAGCACTTCATCCCAGCGCCCTGACAGCGCTTTTTTTGCCAGAGAAAAAAGCTATGTGGACACACAGTCTTTTATTTTGGGGAAACTGCTTTAGAAACATTCTCCCTGAAAGACAAACAGTTCTGGGTGAACTGTCCGTTTAAAGCTGTGCCAGCATCCCTAACAGGCTGCAGTGTTCATTACAGCCACAATATGAAAGTGTTGTACAAAACAAACAACATACTGAAGATGTAGCTATTCTTAGAGCTAAAATGTAAAGTGTGTCCTGAGGGTGGTGCTAGAGGAAAGGTCATGGGGTCTTCCTTTGGGCAGCAGGAATATGATCACTGAAGTTCATAATAATCTGGCAAAACAAAGTTGTGTCTTAATGAGACTTCTGGAATAAATGAAGCTAAAGGAATTAATTTAATTATTAATGCTGCCTTCAAATGGAACTCATGAGCACGCGGTTACGACATGGAAAGTCATGTACACAGTATGCTTGGTGTTCAAGTGGTAAGTCGTGAGAACACCACTGCTAGGCAACGGCAACATGACACCAAAGGCCTCCTTGTTGTTCTCTTGTTATTCTTTGTTTCTTTCCAAGAAATGTTGACTTACTTTGTATTTCAACGCCATGCGGAGGAACAAGAAATAAGATTTACAAAGAATTACAATATTTACTCCCATCCACCAAAAAATGAATTTCCATGGCTTCCACCATTTCTGAAAACGTCAGCAAACACGTCATAACGTCTGTGAAATCAGAGCTTTTAGAAACGTTCCACTTCCGAGGGGGCGTTCATATGGACTCTTCTCGTGAACACGGTAAACACGACCCCATTTGAAGGCAGCATAACTAGACCACAGCCTGTAAAATCAGAGTTATCAAATTATAAAAACAACAATAATAATGGTTTTCCTACTTAGAAGAAGTGCATACCTCTTTGAATTACTTTACAGGTGAAACAGTGTTGTGTAAGTTCACACTTCACAAGCGCTAGCTGAAAGTTCAGTTCACACGAATGAAATGAACTAGATCACGTTCATTTCTCCCTTTTTTTCCTTTACAAAATGCTGTGAGTTTGACTTGGGTGGAGGAACTTTGCGGCTGTTGGTTTGTGGTCTTACCCTTTGTTAATGATTTCTTGTGATCATCATTCACTCGCAGATATTTCCCAAGACTGGTCGGATGCTTCAGCTCGATGTGTCATTTCAGAAATCTGTGACCCATCAGATTCTGTGACCCAAAAAAAACCCGGCACGCCGGGTGCCCTAAAACAGTCCGTGAGTGTTGCTAACTCTCACCGAAGTGATCGGTGCTCACGTTCATGTTCATTAGTTGCAAACGGATAGTTCAGTTCACTGTTCGCCAAAATGGGAGCATGTTCAATGTGCTCTTTTAGTGCTCTCATGCACTGAGGTGGAAAGGCTTGAGGTGAATGTTTATGCCTAATGCACACCTGGCAGACAGGTCCAGGAGAAAGAAGCTTGTGAACTCACAAGGTGTCAGCACGAAGTTTTGAAATGACTCATCAAAAGCCGGACTGAACCCAAAAGCATGCCACTCAGAACAGGCGAGTAAAATAGAAAGTTCAAGTTTACTTGGAGTCAAAAACAAGCAGGCAGGGGAGCTAAGGCGAACTTGTCGAAAAGGGGATGAGGCTATGAGCTGGAGTCCAAAAGGCAAGCGGGGGGTCGTAACAGGCAGGATGAAGGCAGAGAAAGTGGCTGGACCGCTAAAGCAAAAGCACAATAGACGACCTGGCAGGGAATGGAAATGGCCCGGTATAAAAACTACTAGGCTGATTGGGGAAGTGCGAACAGGTGAGCAGGTGGGCGGGGAGGTCAGGTGATGGGGAATGGTGGGAGCACAGGGGTTACTGCAGGGCAGGAGGAAGTGGCAGGATCTGAAAGGACAGGAAAGTTAGTATATGGCAGGGGAAAAAAGCAGACAAGGGACATTTTTGCTAAAACATTAGCCAAAAGCACTTGGTAAGCCAATAGCATGTTGCATAGCAATGGTATTGTTTTTCTTGTGGAGTCTTTCTGTCCTCCAGTGGTCAAAGGTGCTTAATGTAGCTTTAATAATGCAACACAGATATGGAGTTTTAACCATGGATGTATTAATAGAACTAGTCTGGCTTCCCGTGCAGCCCACTCAGTATTTTCCCCATAGACCATCAGCTTGACCATCATATTTATGTTGAGAATGCATAAACCACGAAGGTTGTATATCTGTGAAAGAGCCTTAAATGCAATTTTTATAAAGATAGAAGCATCAGTAAAATATTGGTATGATACTGGCTTCAACATGTGTTCCTCTGGTCTCCCTGTTAGTTTGGCCCACAGAACAGAACAGCTGCTGACACAAATAATGGAAAAGGAGGGAAACCACTGGAATTTGAATCTCCATCATTTGGAACTTCCACCTACTCTGACAAATTTAAATGATCCCTTGCACAAAAAGTAAAACTCAGTAAATATACTCTCCATTCATTTGCTTAGAGAATAGAGGATGCAGTTTAAGAGCATCTGGATTTGAAAAACCTGTGCATTAAAACACATCTCATCCTGTAGACACAGATAAATGGACAGTATTTTGGTATACAAATCTTCAATTTTGGAGATGCGGGTGCTCAGGAAAACAATTTTGAACCCACTTGACTAGAATCAGTGCTCTTGAAAACCTTGTTCTAACTCAACCACCGTATGAATAATAGAAAACACTAACTGCTACAGCTGTAACCTTATCCATTTTGTATCACATGCATTCCTCCATCCCTCTCTCTTTTTCTGTTTTTCCCTCTATTTGTCCCCTGCATGCTTTAACCCATATCCTCTTCTTTTGTCTTGTTCCTCTCGCCTCCCTCCATTCCTAACCTTTGCTCTCCATCTGTCCATCCACTGTTCAACATTCTCTACTCCATTTTCACTGCAATCCTTTCTCAAACCCAAAAGTCGTGTTCCGGCTGCAGGAAGACACTGAAGTACAACAAATGAGGTCCTACTGTGGCAAGGACAGCTAAGAAATTGCAAAATGGGAAGAACATGCAAATCAGTTGCAAATTATGTATGACTGAAGTTCCTCCAAGTAAATTACTAGTGTGTTGCACTGCATGCAAATGGTATGTTAAACAACAATCAAAAAATAATATGATGAGCCCATGATGATAAATTAAACTATTGCTTCTCATAAAACCACTTTAAAACGTGACCAACAGCCAATATGGTCATAGTTCTGTCCTACCGCATCGTTGCAGCAACAGGTCTCCTACTGCTGCAGGTGCATTAGGAGCCGTTTTGCCAGACAAAAGGGGATGATGCTAACAGCTGTTGCCCCCGCTAGGACAGCAGATTAGTGCTCGGCTGCTTGGTCCAAGTTAATTGACACGGACCAGAGAGAGAAGTTTTAATTTGCTGTGTGTGCAATGTGTCTGCAGAATGTCACCATCTCCAACGCTCCTGATGATTTTCAATGTTTTCACTCGGACTGTGTAGAATATGTAGATTCATTTAGATCTATAACTAAAATACAGGCTGAACAGTGGATCTGGCCAGCTGCGCACCCCAAGGAACTGAACCGTACTGTACAAAAAATGCTGTAATTGAACGTAATCTGGGATTTTACAGAATCGTCCAATATAAACTCTGGTGATAGTATTGATATGGACACAAAATCCTGGTTTAACAATGTCTGTCACTCAAATTAGTGACTGCAGATAGAACATGAGTGCCACCTTCAGATGGCTGTAAAGGAAGTTAAATTGGAGGCCTCTATAACACTCAGATTCGAATCGTTTCTCTACCTTTCTGGCATTTTCCTTCATTTTAATAAAGCAAGGGGTTTGTTGTGATTTTGTGAGGGTTTTTGTGGGTCCGACCTGGGCCAGCACAACAGAAAATAAGAATAGCTTTGAACAAAAATTAAGTGTGCTGCTAGATTGTGAGTGACAAGCCTACTACAACAACTTCCCCCACCACTGTGGCTCACAATCGATCCAAACTGAGGAAAAACTAAACTGGATCTCAGGAAAAGTGCACTTTTCCTGCAATTTGCACCTGCATGAAGATACTGTAGGTCCATGAATGTTTCTCTCTTGATCCTCTCTATCCCTTCACACTGCAGTTAACTTTGTCTCAATATGAAGCTCCATTCTGTTTTTTTCTCCTTTTCTACCCCTTCATTTGTCTCCTTCTCTCTGTGTGTCGTCCTCTCTCCATCTTGCATTCACATTCCTCCTCTTGTCCTTTTATCGCATTCCTGTTCGCATCCATCCCTCATGTCTCCCCCTCTAATCCCTGCCTCACCCTCACTCTCCTTTCCTTTTCCTTCTTAAATTGTCTCTCCTCTGCTTTCATCCTCTCTTCTGTCTCCTGACTGACCTGCTGCAATGAGAGCCGGGGAGCAGAGAAGAGAGAAATTAGGAGCGCAGATCAGTTTCCGAAGTTTCCAAACCTCTTCTCTCCACAGAGCCTGACGATAAGAGAAGTATTACAGGGGATGATGATGGGTAATTATGCTGGTCTGGAGATACGCTTCGCTAATCTGGCCTCTCCCTCCCTCTCCATCTCTCATCCTTTCTGTCTCTGTTTCTCCGACTTCAGTCTCGGCGTTTCTCATTATCTTCTTCAACCTCTTTATTTTTCATAACTCTCTCTCTCTCTCTCTCTCAGGGGTTGTAGGATGTGATATGTGCAGTGATTGAAAAAGGACTGACTGCGTTTAGTAAAATTTTTTGGACTGCAGGCACTATAGATTTGTACTTAGTTGTATGTGTCTATGTGTCTTGACTATTTGTTAAACTGATAAAACTACTTTTTTTTATTAAGATAGAACATAAAATAAAAAATGTATTAGATTAAACAGCTCATCACTGTGGGGGGTGCAGAAGGACATGATAGAGAAATTATTATAATAATAATAATTGAAAAGAGGTTAATAGACAGAGCAGACAGATTAAACAACAGTTCATGATGCATCTAAAAGAAGAAGGACAGTTATGAATTGGGCTTTAGTTTTGTTTTTGTCAGCAACCTTTTATGCAGCTCTCCTGGGCGCACTTGCAAAAGTTATATTTGACCTCAGTTGGGCATACCTGGTTAACTTATATAAAAATTACATCTAAATGTAAGAATAATTAAACAATATAGCAATATATAGTATAGTAATATAGTAATTTAAAATCCAAATATAATGATGATAATTTCAAATCTTTGAAACAGAATGTATTATCACTACTTCGCTGCCATTATGTACACTACTGCTCTATGTTAAGGAGGCTAAAAAGTGAGTTTCTGACGCGTTTAAAAGCCTTAGATGTTGCTGTCCTCAGATCCAGAGAGAGAACGTTTTCTAAGTGTAAATAGTCACTTTTCCACTACGGGAACGACTTTAGAGCTCTCCATAACCTGAACTTTTAAGAACCTGCAAGGTTGTGCTGCTTCTTTCTAACTTGCATTTCCACTCTATCTCTAGAAACAGGAACATTTTGGATATACAACACTAAAAAGGCTACACTGCTTCAGATATACATCATTAAAAAGGGACATCAACTGGGACGACATTGTCGCCATGCCGACAGTGTGGCTCTCGGGATCGCAATGTTGTTTGGTTCATCTTTATGGTTTGGACTGAAATATCTCAGCAGCTACGGGATGGATTGCCATTAAGCTTTGAACCGTTCGTGGCTCCCAGAGGATGAAGCCTTCTGATCCCCTGACATTTTCCCTCCTGCCACCATGAGGTTGACTTTTGTGGTTTTGTGTGAAATGGCTCAACAACTACAGAATGGATTTTCATGAAATGTGGTTCAGACATTCATGTTCTCCTCAGGAGGAATTGTAATAACTTTGGTGATCCTCTGACTTTTCTTCTACCACCACCATCAGGTCAATTTTCAATTGTCCAACACTTTGGTTTATGACCAAATACCTGCAGAACGTAGTGCTAATTAGCGCATGTTAGCATGCAAACCCACTAAACTAAGATGGTGAAATTGCTAAACATCAGAATGTAAACGTTGTCATTGTGAGCACGTTAGCATGCTGATGTTGTGCGCTTTTTGGTAGGTGAGTGCAGTTCACTTGTTGGACAAGCAACGATAGAAGTGGCACTAAATATTAATTTTCTTTCACATTAATATGTAATTACTTTTAAAATGAGTATCACTAAATCACTGACAGAAAGGAGCAGAGTGAACAAAACCAGCACCAGACCAGCACCAGACCAGCACCAGACCAGCACCAGACCAGCACCAGACCAGCTCCAGACCAGCACCAGACCAGCTCCCACCCAGCCGACCATCTCTCCAGACTGGCTGCTGGACCTGCTCTGTCTTTACTCCGTATTGTTAAACCTGCTTGATTCTCTCCAGAATTACAATTACAAGAATCTGCAGCACACTCATTTTTTGCGGGGTTTGGGGCTCGGTGAGATTTAAATACATTTGTCCCCCCCCACCCCACCCCACTGTCTGTTTCCCCAGAGTCACTGCCTGCTTCATCCATCAGTCCAGTTATTTTGCTATTTCATCACTCTGCTGATGGATCAAAGGAGATATAGTGCTGCTGGGAGGACCCCCCCACACACACACTTCTCACTCTCTTAGGGCGAGTGCCTGTCTCCTAATGACGGGGGGACAGCTGGACAGTGAAATGACATGTTTCTGTGTGAATGAATGCTCACTCAGGTTCTAAGTGAAATTTGACACATGAGACTGCAGAGCTTGGGGGGAACTGGTGTGTGTGTGTGTGTGTGTGTGTGAGTGTGAGTGTGTGAGAGAGAGACAGAGTTTTCTCGTGTACAGTATTTCTATCTTTGTGAGGACTAGTGTGAGTTTTAGAATTTTCTTTTGTTGTTTTGGCCTGCCCTCGCTTTGTCAAAAGATAGTTGTGCAAATGAAGTACACTCCATCCAGTCCTTACTTTTTCACAACACATTTGTGGAAAGTTAGTGTACTGGCTTGTCCTTGTCCTTATTTCTTTTAAGGACATTTTTGGAGAACTTCTTCAAAAGAAGACGTTTTTCAGCACAGCAGGGAGTGGGGAGCAACGATACTAACTTCCCTCTAAGGGGAAGGTGGAGCTTACAGGTGGATGCTGGGGCTGTTGTAATGCTATATAAAGAACGGCAGCAGGAGCAGCAAGCAGCATCATAATCTTCTACAGGTGAGCGGTGTGGCAGCAGGCATGCACCAAAAGAGTGAGCAGAGCACTTGGTTTAAGTACACCACCATGGTTAAAAGGGTGCGTTGGATAAACTGTATGTTGCAGTGAGCGCAGCCATGTGAGCGTGGCTGTGACTCGAGTTGGGCTGGACAATGTGTTAGCCGGTTCTTGCTTTGCCAAAGGACATTTTTAGAAAGTGAGGACACAGTTTGCCTGGTCCTTTCTTTGTGAAATGACGGCTGATGAATGTGAGGACATTTTGTCTGGTTAGTCTGGTTTTAACAAAAAAAACATGTTAGGTAATTGAAGATGTTTTGTCAAAGGGCTTTTTGAGAGTCAAAGCTTAAAGTTAAAATGAGGTTTAGGTTACGGTTATGTTTATGGGCTAGGGAATGTATCGATAAGAGTCCTCACAAGTATAAGCATGTGTGAGAGAGAAAGAAAAAAGTTGTGTGTGTGTGTGGACATGTATTACTCATGTTGTGGGGACAGAAATATGTTTACATGGTCCCATTGTGGGGACTCGCCTTCCTTTTGGGGACAAATCGCAAGTCCTCATAACGTAAATCATAAGATTTATGGTGAAGACTTGGTTTAAGGTTAAGGTTAAGGTTAGGTTATAGTTATAGGATTAGCCAAGTAGTGGTTATGGTTAGGGTAAGTCTCCAGGAAATGAATGCAAGTCAATGTAATGTGTGGTGACTGCACTTGCATCCATGTGCATGTATGACATACTATGAGTGTGTGAGTGTGTGTCTCTCAGCATATGTGTGAGTATTTTTCCTTGCGTGTGTGTGTGTGTGTTAATGTGTGTGTGTGTAAGTGTGTGTGAGAAGAACTGCAGCAGTTAAAATGCTGACTGTAGTAAATTGTGCATTCTCTCCCCAGACTCCAAACCCACATTTTTACTCTGGTCATTCTGCTACAGCAGCTGGTACACACAACCAAAATACATGGAGCTGCTGTCCCAGCTCTCCGTGTTTTCATTACTTATCTGTGAAGGTCTGATTGAGCGTGCAAGCTCTCTCCCTGCTTTGTATTCACACAGCTCCACACATTCACACCTCAGAGCTGCCACAGTCCAACCAGCCAACCACAGACCTCTGCTGTCCAGCACTCAGCTGCTCCGCTCATAAAGAGACCTGATTTTCTGCACTTCTGCACTGGTTGGACTCAAATAAAAGCCACCTTTACTTTCAGGGATGTTTGTAATGGAAACACATAATGTCTGGATCCTCTAGAGTTATTTTGTAAGTTTAAAAATGTTCTCGGTTACAGATTAGTCGGACCCATGTGGGATTTTGTAGACTAATTCTATGACCCATATTTGGAAGTAAAAAATAAAAAGAATATTAAATAATAAATAATCAGATTTTCTGTAAAGATACAAAGACAAGTTCTCAGAGAGCCAGAAAGGGTAATAAGCAGTAAGCCAATTATCATTAGTAATGATTTGTAAGGGTCAAACTGTTCTAAGACTTGTAATATGTACCTGTAATCATGTTAGACTGTTAATCTTAAACTGAAAATTAAATTTGAGTAAATATTAATAAATAAAAACAAATAGGCCTACAACAAAAACAGACAAAAACATTTTAAAGAAAACTATTGCTATTGCACAGATAATAAGGGTCAAAAACATATAATATAAAAATACATATAGTATTAAACATATATGTACTGCAATTTGTATCTGCATGGCTGCCAGCAGATGTGCCGATACGCATCCATCTGAGATGCAAGCCAACATCGACCAATAACGTGTTCAGGCTCAATGATTAGCGATCTGAAGGAGGCATCAGACAGTTGGAGCATGAAGTTCACAACAAGACCGCTGCTCTAACTCCGACTTCTTCCCCACAGTGCAGCCCCTTCACCATGTTTCTTTTCTTTGAAATATAATACCAGACATTTAGGACCTTTTGATGATGAAAGGTCATCAAGTTTAGATGCACGTCGACGCAACAGAGCAGAGTTTGAAAGTTTCTGTAGTGCTGTTTATTTGAGTGTCACTCGGTCATCTATTGCATCTAAAAATCCAATACCTGAGCCTCATTCTCATGATGGAAAAGAGAGTTGGTGCTGTTCTTACAAACACCCATAATCCAAATAAAGAATGCCTGCTTAGAATAATACATGTCATGTTTAACTGTTATTGAGCCATGTGTACTTTTCTGCAAAATACAGCATTCTGGAAATACCACTTTATTGCGTGTTCTGCTGCAGCTCCCTCAGGAGGAAACAAACTTTCATCTCATTTAAGCCAAAAAGATGTGACGACTAGTTTGTTCAGAGCTTTGTCTTGTGATGCACTAACTGGCTCTAATTGTGAAGTAGAGTTATGCCTCCAGCAGAGATAAAGGTTAGATTTAGGATAATTGCAAAAATATGGACTGCAATGTATAAAATTAAAAGTGTATTTAAAAGAACAGAGAATGAAATAAAAAGTAACTAACTAGCTCCCTGCTCGCAGCAGGAGGAGGCATATTAAGTCTGGATCAGTTTTGATATCTCATTACAACTTTGAGCACAGTTGGAACAGTCTTTAATAAGATTTCTCTGTGTTGTAGCTGCCCATGAAATGGCAAAATAAATATAAAATGCAGTGCTGTGGTTTTGATCAAAATTAATTGCACTTGTGATGCATTCACGCATAGGCACATGTAATTAACCACATGTTGCATGTATGTGAATTTATATACAAAATATATGTTTCACTTGTGATATGTTACATTCCACATGGGAAATATTTAAAAATAAGATATGCTTATATAACGGGGATTTTATCACCTGTAAAATGTCCAAACATACATATCACATGTAATATAAGTTCCATGTTTTTCTGGGCTTTTTTTGTAAGGGAAAATGTAGTGTCCGCTAACTATTATATTTATACTTAAGTTATAATTAAGTTGATAGTTAATCCTAAGTGTAATGCCAAGATTTCCAACAGAGAGGCAGCTGGAGGTTTGGAGTTAACGGATGCGCTGGTTGATGATGAAATATATTTTTCCACTAACAAAGAACCAGAGCCTTAAAGAAATGGAAGAGTGAAACGAGCTACGTCTCGAAGAGAGGAGTGTTTCACTTACAAACAGAAGACGAGGAGTGACTGCTGTTTTGAGTCAAGTTAAAATGTCAACCTAACACTGGGGAGTACAGAACAATAAGAAGCAGAAGGTCTGTACATTTTGTTCCTAATTCACTGGATCTTATTCACAACTCAAACATGAGGAAATAAAAAACACCCTCCATCCTCGACCAGAAATGAACTGTTTACAAATAACACATGATCCGCATGCACAGTAAGAGAAGGCCATTTTTACTGTGATAATGTGTACAGCCGTATCCATTATCACAGTAACAAGAAGTGTGAGGAACAGCTGGAAATCATCAGCAGCACAATCAAAGCACAGAGTGTCCTCAGGGGCATGATGGCTTTCATACAAAGCTCATGCTGAGCAGTAGGTTAGGAATAAGTGGAATAAGGCAGGGAAGAGGGGTGACTCCTTCAAGTTTGGTTGAAGTAGAGACTGACTACATTTTTCCCTTTTTTGATCAGCAACCAAGTGACTCGTTACTCCAAGTAACAGTGGAATAAGTTTTTAGATATTTTACTTCAGAGAAGGTATAAATACCACAGCACTCATTGCAAATATTTCCATGTGTTGTATTATGTTCCTTAATCAGTATGACTGATGCATTAATGTGTGAGAAGCATTTTTACGTTGTAGCTGGTCAAAGTGGAGCTCATTTTTAACTATGATATAAACTGTTGGGTAGTTTATAAATATGTGACGTACTGTATGCCAGATCTGGACCTGCAAAATAACTGCTAACTACAGCTGTCAGATTTAAGTTGAATGTAATAGTACAGATAGAGAGCAGAACAGATACAGAAAACAGTCTACTGGCCCCTCATGCAGGCTGCAGTACTGTTGTTTAATTTCAAACTGTTAGATTAGATTCAAGATTAGATTCAGCTTTACTGTCATTACACATGTACAAGTGCAAGGCAACGAAATGCAGCTCAGGTCCAACCAGAAGGGCAATATGCAAGTGCAGAAAATAGAGTGTGTGCATAAATGCAGGATAGAGCAGTACTATGAAAATATTTTACAAGTGGTACTCTGGACATTATATATAGATGGGATTACTATAAACAGAAGTATACTGATGGATATGTACAATAATGAATTGGACTGGGCAGAACAGCAGGGCAATGAATATAAAGTAGTGCAATTGCACAAGTGCAAAAGATGCTGCAGTGATCTCAGTGGGAACGCTCTGTTCCTACAGTGCAAATGTATTCCACCAAAGAAAAGTGTCCTTGAATGTAAAAGAGCTTTCCAAAAAAAGTGAAGGCCATCTAACCCACCTGTAGGATGTGAGGAGAGAGAGGAGAGGTCCACAGTTTCTGCACATTCATGGTTATTTCTCATTTTCACAGTAGTCTGTTGCATCTGAATGTCCATTACCTGAATTTCATTCACACTCCAGCAAATTCCACCAGTTCAAGTCCTATTAAAATGCTTTACTGCAGCTACCGTGTGTGCTTACTGACTTTCTAAAAAGCACAAATGCAGTCAGTTTTTTCTCACAAATGATATATTAAATGGTCTTTCCGATAATGTAATCACACATTTAGCCAATCCCTGCATTATAGCTTGCAATTTTGTCCAATTCTTGAAATATTGTCAAACTTGCTTTCAAGTTTTATGATCCTCCACAATAAAATAAAACCTTGACACCAACTGCTTGACACTGTGTGACTTCTTGAAAATGTTATTTTCCCCCAGATGTGATCAGGCTGTGTATGTCCCCCAATCAAACTGTATTTGTACAGCATCTTTCATACAGGTTCGTGCAGTTCAAAGTGCTTCACAGGGGACTGACAAGCCAATAATAAGACAGAACAAGTGTAGACAGTAATGGAGTGAAATAAAGTAGATTAAAAAGACAATAAGCTCCACTGTTTCAAACCCAAACTAAGTCTAACCTGTTACGTACACTGAATCAAGTCCAACCACGTGCTTCCAACCATTTATTTAATATATTATTTAAAATAAAACATGACGGCAATTTTCCATGCTTTTTGGAACTAATTATATAATAGGATTATTTGTAAATTCTTTAAAAAAAATTATCTTTCTGGTGATTTGCTCGTTGTAAACATAACAGAACAAACACACTGCAGTGACTCTGTTTTCTCAGTGAAAGTTGCTGCAGAACGTTCTGTTCCCACAGTCTAAATGTATTCCACAGGAAATAAGGAGTGAACCGAGAGCCAACAGGGTGTCCTTAAAAGAGCTTCCTAAAGAGAGTCTGGGACATCTCTCCCACCTGCAGGAGACATTACAAATTCACTCCCATCCTCATCATGTGGGAGGTAAACACCAGCTTCAAATATGGAGGCAGTGTGTGAATACCAGGCTCAACTATCAAAGAATGAGCCAGATCTCCAGCCAGACGGCGCCAGATGGAGAGACAAGATATGGGAGTATAGAGGTTTATAGCTTGTAGCAAAGTATTGGAAGATTGCATCTATTATAGTGGCACTTACTGGCAAAGAATTATCAAAATGTCAAAAAATCTAACTTTGAAATGGTTTGAAAACTGTTGTAGTTTTAATTGAATGGTTCCATCAGCTGATTATGATGGCATAAACATGGCATTATTATTACATTTATTGGGCAAAAATTTTTAAAAATGGTCTAAATGATGGGATCACCTTTGCTCTTGATTGACAAGAGTCATGATTCGCAGCCACTGGACTCCTTCTCAGGTTGTTTAGCTCCAACCATCAGCACCAAAAAAGTATACAGGACTGCAGATTAGTTTTCTTTGACCTTGTGTCACTCATTGGTTGTGACATTTTGTAAGAAACGTAAAGCCACCCACATTATGTTTTTTTTTCAACATGATGAGGAAAAGGTAATTTATGTATCTGGCAAGTTGCACATTTTTTATACTGAACATATGAAATGTTTAGAAAATGGATTTCATCTGTTTTTCTACAATGTCTGCACATAGTGATTCAAGTATTTAACTTTTAATGGTTATGTTTAGGCGCCGTGGACCCTGGTCTCAGGTGTCAGAGATCTGCACTTTGTACGTCAACCCGTCCCTATGTCTTCCATACGGCACAAGAAACACGATACTTTGTTCCTTGGAAAAAATGTTGCCCACGATCATAATCCAGGAGGAAATTACATTTGTCTTGAAACATAACTGGCAAAACAAATTAGTAGCATTTAACCGTAGTTTCTACCAGGCACATCAGCAAAAACTGAAAACAGGTAGTGATCACGGGCAAACACAGCTGAGTAATACAATTGAGGAGTGAGAAAAGCTTTCTGGGCAGGTATGCATAATGAGTGGCTGATTAGGGACAGGTGGACAGCTGTTAGAGATGTAAATGGCACCATAACACAGGTGTGCGTCTCTTCACCTTGTGTTCCTCAGCATCCAATGGACATGTGTCTCACAGTGGACAGTCCAGTGGCTGTTGCAGACACAGAATCAGTCTGTGTAGCTGTTTGCAGTGGTACCACCAACAGCAGAGACTCACCACATTAAAGGAACCAGCATCATCTTCATTTTCCAGCATACTACAAACAGCAGAGATGTAGCTTAAAGTTCCGGTCACAGAGCGATGCTGAGTGCAGAGGCATTCAGTTCATTGCCAACATACTGTATAGGTCCAATGCAATATGCAAAAACAGCTATTGCTCACTGATGCACATACAATCACACATGCTACAGCTCACTCACAGAAAGACAGACAGACAGGCACACACACACACACACACACACACACACACACACACACACACAACACGGTGAGAGAATTAAGCTTGAGAGCTTAAATACACTCACAGCTCACTGAAATTAAATCATTGATATGGGAGAAAGGACACACTGAATTCAATTAAGTTATTATGTTGATGTTCCCAAGAGTTTAGGCCAAGGCCACAGGATGAAGCTTGGGGATATTTGCTTGTTAAAGCAGTGTGCTGTTTGCATTGAAATGCACTACAACACTAAAAAATAGTCAACTGGAATCCAAACTAAATTGAGATGCGGAGAGGTGGACTGAGGAGTGGACAGATACTGAAAGAAAAAGAAGAGGAGGAGAAAGACAAAGGAGAGAGTGGGAGTGAAGAGGTGGACACTCATGGTTGTTTGAACTCTGACTCTTCAGCTTGATTAATATGAGCAGGTAAAAACAATACCATCCAAACTTAACTAGGACCAAATCACAGTTCTGAGACAGTTCAAAGACATTTTAAAATACAATTCAAAATGAAACAGAACAAAAAGGTATATTTCACAAGTAAATAAATTTATAAAAGCTGTGTCCCAATTTAAAAGCTGGATCGTTTGGAGGACATCCCCAAGTGACATGTTCCAGCATCACCAAGACCATTAGCAGAGCATCTCCAAGCAGTCCTTATCCTGCATCACAGACGCATTCGGAAAGGTGACATAAACACACAAGAAACAATGGTAAAAAACTGTGTAACAAATGTAATACATCATTAAATATTAAATAATTGTGAATTGTCAATAAATACAATAATTTATACATTTGTGCATTTCTAAAGTGTGAATTTCACACTTCTGAAATTTGAGTCAGTCCAGCAAAAAAATCCATGTAAAGCCAGTGGAGTGAAGACAAGAGCCACTTGGCTCACACTGGCTGGAACGGCAGCAGATCTTCTCCAAAAGTCCCAACAGAGCCCAATAAATGTTGTGAAAACTAATGAAGAGTTACTGGGGAAACACCTTGCTGAATGTCTGGACATCAAACTTGAAACCATCTACCCCTCTAGGCCAAATCAGCATCTTCTGCTGCTGTGGCTACTACTGCAGCAGGTCTTCACACTGTTCAGACAACCAACACCTGGATTGCTTTTGATACTGAAGCAAATGAGGATGCACTCCTCATAACTTCAGATACATGATTTCTGAATGGCTTTGTGTGGACGTTTAATTTTCAACGGACATTGGACCTGCTATTACTGGACAGAGTGAGTTTCGCTGATTGCAGCAGAGTGTGTAGCATATATTGTCGGGTTTCAATTTGACTGAGCGAAAATAGTTAAATAGTAATTGTAGCAAACTGTCAATCGGGTGAGAGAGGGGAAAACAATATTACTCAAAAAATGTAGACGCTGTTCACGTCTGTTTAGGGTATTATCTGTAACATAATATCTGTAATCTGTAACATCTTTTAATATTGTTACATTGCTTACCAGAATAGAGTTTATATCTGGATTTCATTGTTTACATCTGGCAGTGGCTTTTGCATTGGTCTTAATCATTGTTGCATCTACCAGTGACGGAGATGACCGCCTGATTACCTGGTAAATACGTTTAAATCAAATTAACACTTTTTAACACAAAACAAATTTTACAACTTCTTTTGACCTGCAAAAACCACAACAATATTTGCTGGATCTAGATTCAATAATGGCACAAAGTCAAACATTTCACCATATATGGAAAAATTAAATAAACAGTTCAAATAAACATTCTGGTGTGTCCCAGAGAAGAATGAGGACAGAAAATGTGAAACACAGAATGAGAAAGAAGATGTTTATCTCAAAGTGTGTTCGAGGGATAAGCAGAGGACACACACACACACACACACACACACACACACACACACACACACACACACACACACACACACACACACAGTGTTTCTGTTGGTATCACAGAGGCACAGGTTGAGACAGAGAGGTGAAAAAGGCTAAGGACAAAGACAGAGACAGGCTTTGTTTGGTTTATCACTGACACACACACACACACACACACACACCAGAACCTTTAACCTGACTGTCCAAATCACACACACACACACACACACACACACACACCTACTGCTATTAGAAATAGAAGAGGACAAAGTTAGAAACCAAACACACACACCAGCAGCTGAGTGTGATGAATGGGGAGGTAACAACCGTGTTGTCATGGTTTCCTCTAGTAAAGACCTTCTATGCTTGCTTTGAAACCACACACACACACACACACAGACACACTCACACTCCTACAGGGTACCCTCTGTTCCTTCCTCTCCAGAACCCTCTCACCAACCAGACAGATGGTGAAAATGGTAATTATGGGAGCTATTTAGCATCAAGTATGATGTTGTAATGTTGTAGACAAGCACAGCATAGAGACACACAGAGAGACAGAGAGAGACAGAGACAGAGACAGAGAGAGAAAGCAGAGACAGATCCTAACCAAGGACAGGCTCAGTGACCACAAACTAGCAATCGAAAAAGGAAGACACAAAAAATCCTGCCAACCAAAAGAAAACAGAATATGTGGTCGGTGTTGGACAGGCGAGGTTGAGACAGAGACGCACTTCCTCCTACAATGGAAAACATTCAGTGAAATAAGGAACGTTTACTTTAACAAGTTCAGCTCTGTAATCTCAGATTTCAAAGAGCTAAATGAGCTCTCAAAGTGAAAAATACTCCGAGGAGAAGGCAGGGCCGATCCTGCTGCCCAACATGTATCAACCTGCCACAACCTGCACTGCACACACACACACACACACACACACACACACACACACACACAAAATATATAAAAATGTTGTTTAGTCTACAATTTATTATTACTAAACATGTATGCTAGCTTTATCTAGCCATGAGCATTGTTCCTTTTAGGCTATTGCTGTTAATGACACATTTATTATCTTTCCATCTTTACTTTGTTAATGAGAATTAATTCAGAGGAGACATTGTTTTACAAGTAACAAGTCTCAAGTCTTTGCTTAGAAGTCCTGGGTCTAGTGACTAGACTCTAGTCCAAAGTCCAGACCATTATGCTGAGACATGTCCTAAGACAGGAAAGTCCCAAGTCAAGCCCAAGACATCCTGAACTATGTGCTTTGAGTCTGATCGAGTCATTGTGCACCCTTTTAAACAGAGTAACCATTGAGAGGAATCATGAATCTATTTCAAATCTGTATTCATTGCTCTCAAATAAACTTTCTGTGACACAATTACTAAACTAAATGTTTTGCATGTTGTCTTCATTCTGTGGTGACACCATACAAAACATCCAGTTTTTACATTTGAATCTGATATTAGATGTCGTCTGTTGTCAGTCTGCTGGTCTGCACTGACAAATGTATGTTTCCTTTCTGCTTGAGCAATGTGATTGACTGCAAATTATATTTGTTGTCAGGAAAAGTTAATTGGCTGCGCACCCAATCAGTTTTGATGCAACTGTGACGTTTTAATTTACTGGATGTTGTGTGTCTGTTTGTGTTGTCCCCTTGCATGTTTGAATACCAACAGTTTCTGGAGTGATGAAACGTGTCTAATTCAGTCACAACACCAGTGAGCCTGAACTGTCTCATGTGCTCGGTCAGTCCTACAGCTTACAGGAAATAAAATCTTTCACCTGTCACTTATGTTCCCTTCCGTCAGACTGTACGAGGCAGCTCCCCAGTGTGAGTGTATACAATTGACCGGGTGCATCCTTTAATCCACGCTGGGGAACTTGACCAAACCTGTTCTATGTTAATTGTGTTCTTTAATCAACCAGTTTGCTTCCTGACTGAAAGCCAGATGGTGTGAAACAACACCTTTGGTCTCCTGCCTCAGACCATAAACAATTATGCGGTGATAGGCATCACATGCTGCAGGTAGACACTACAATACCTAGGCAGCTTGTTCTTTGTGTGTTTTAACAGTTTGAGTTCTAAAGACAGCAGCCGAAGTGAAGACACAATTAGCTTTTTTCATTCTGATAACACAACAGATTAATAATAAAACAATTTAAATAATCAAGTTATATTTTGTCTTTAAAACAAAAACTCCTTACTTGGTTTAAAACCAAAATATAAATTGATTATTTGATTTTCACCTGTAGGCAGCGATTGTGCTTATTGGCCAATATATACTGTATTATGACTAGCACATTGTCAAAATAAGAGTTTGCTATATGTGACATTATTTCACAGCTTTGATGGGATCAGACAGATACATGAACATTTCTGGAGGTCTGCCTGTTACATCATTCCTATTCTATGTTCACTGTTGATGATAAGCTACAGTAGGACATTTGAAAATGATCAAACTTCAAATTACCTTTTCAGACATATTTAGTTGTGATCTTGGGTGAGGTGAGGTATAATGGGAATAAGCCCTCCTGCTCGCACCATTCGGGTCCGCTTCAGCTGCCCAGGACAAGCCACCCTAACACCACCCATGTGAAATGTTTGCGATACCTTGGCCAAAGAGGCCATTTAAAAAAAGGCATGTAGCCATGGGGGGCGCCCAATTTTTGATGCATTTGTTTTCTTCAAGATTTATTCATTCATTTTATATTGAAGTTGACTAATCATTGCCATTTTAGCACTTAAATTCAATCAACAATTAAAGAAGTCATCCATCTTTACTTTGTTAATATGAATTAATTCAGGAGTCATTGTTTTACAAGTAACAAGTTTCTGCTTTGAAGTCCCAAGTCTAGTCCAAAGTCAAGACCATTATGCTTAATTATGTAAGACAGAATGGTCCAAAGTCAAAACGGGAAGATCTTAAGTGAAGCTGAACAAGTCCCAAGTCAAGACTCAGGTCAAGGCAGGAAAATCCAGAGTCAAGTCCCAAGTCATGCCAAACAAATCAGTGTTGGGATACTGGGCCTTAGGGGAAAATCACCAGGATTCATGATGTTAAATCCAACCAATTGTCAAGCATTTCACTCAGGATTAAAGGTTGAACCAACAAATGGACTAGCAAACTGACCAGACATTGCCATTTTATTTATTATTTTTCTTATTACTCTCTCAGTCCCAGCCATACCTCTGTCCGTGCCATACTGGAGGTTGTGTTACTTCCCCAGCTGTGCTTGTTTTGCACCATTCCTGACCAAAAAAAAAAAAAAAAAGTCCAAGGTAACTCTGTTACACACACACACACACACACACACGTAATCATTTCTAAGGGGTGGCCTATTTTCTTTCTGATAGAACAATCAGCTTAGACAGTGGAGGCTGTCGCTCTGTACAGTGTGTTTTACTGATGTAAAAGTTATTCCTAATGATTCTGCCCCAGTGCCTCTGAGAGCAGTATCAGTAATCAGTGAGTCTGTGCCAGGTAGCATGAATCAGAACATGAAGCAATCCAAAAACAATTGGATTTCAGGGAGAATTCATATTCTCCTGATTTACTTTCCTTACAGCAATGTAGACTTACACTTGGTGCTAATACTGTCTGCTGCAGCACTCATACATTTCTGAGATGAGTGTATCAGCTGAAGTCTTGATGCAGCAGAGCTAGGTAGCCACCTGTCCTGGAGCACCTCAAGTCAATTTAAAATTACCAAGAACACCCAATCTACTCCCGATTTCATGTGCAATATAGACTTAAACAACCAAACTAATGAACAAACTTTGTCTGGAGAAAGGACAACTCCCAGAGCTAGCGATAAGTGATAGCAAAATGGCAGCAGAGGACCAACATGACCTCTGCTGCCATTAGGGGACCACACTGGCAAAAGGACCTGGACCTGGACCTGTCCTTTGCCTACTGAAGTACCAGGTTTGGGATCAAATGCCACATATCGCTGCAAAGCTATCCAAGAAGAAAAAGGGACCAGTCATGTACAACGAAAACATGGTGCAGTTTTTCCCAGATCTGAGTGTGACCCTGGTGAAATATAACCAAATAAAGAAGGCACAACACGCAAGGAAACTTCCACGCAGAGGTGGCTGCATTTCTCTAAAACTACTTGGTTTCACAGCTGGTGCAAGCAGGATAACAGAACACAGGGATGGGGCCCAAATGCAGACTTGTGAGACAGAGCTGATGCAGTTCAGTGATTTATTTACAAAATCAAGATGCAAAGGCTACAAGACCATGAAGCAGGAAGGGTCAAAACCTGAGAGGCAGTCCAAAACTGGCAAACAATTCCTACTAGGAGCAGGCAGGAATCCGAAATCCAATAAACAGGCAAAAGGTCAAACAGGTTGACCATTTGTAAGAGACAGCACAAATTACTAATCTCTTGAATCAAAGTCAGAGACCTCTCTAAGATATTTTGCAGCACTAAGTATCACGGTCACAGGTTGTCGTTTGTCATTTTTATTGGTTGCTGGCCTGAGGGCCGAGGCGGAGAGGAGAGAGAGTAAAGATATGTACACATGAGAGTGGCATGCTGCAGACGAATGCATATTATCTTGTTGACTGTCATCCAGCTAACATGGTTCTTTTACTGGAGTTACAGGATTGATTTGTAATCTTGAATGAAGTTATCCTGAATCACAGTGCACAACATAAGTAGTGTCTGAATCATGATCAACAATGAACCTGTTGCCCTGACAAAAGCTGTAGATAAACTATGAGCCAACTTCAAAGAACTAAACAATCCAAATCAAATCAAATCAAGTTAACTCAATTATCCAAGTGCATTTTCCCGATAAGCAACCTCTCGTGGTCGTCAGAGTAACAATTCATCTCCAGAAAAATGACAGCACTGTACCTGGTTCTTCAAATGTGGCTTTACTAAGCCTGGCTAATATCATGTAATATCAAAAATGATCTGTTTGATTTTTAGCTAGCTAACTTGATTTATTAATCTTGGATGAAACTATCTTAAATTACAGAACACCCTTGTTTTGAAATAATGGAAAGAGTCAAAACCATCATCAGCATTCATATGATTATGAGTGCTGATGATATGATTGCACATATGATTGGCTGGAAGTGTACTATGGTAACAGACACATTGTTATGGCAGCTGTACAGTTGTTAATTAAATGTCGAGGAACCATGTGAGTCATTTTTGGAGCATTCGCATGGGTCGTTTTTGCACTGACAAGATGAATTTGTTTTTTGGTTATGAGGACTTGTTGAAAAAACGTAAAAGTAAGCCATATGAAGCAACAACAGATCCTGTCAGTTTTCTGATGAAGAAAGTGTCGCCTGTCCTTGAGTGAGACACTCCACACCTTCTTGTTCATTCATTACAAGTCATTCAGGATGAGGACATCATCAGCTAAAGTAATAATACTGCAAGGGCACATTGAAGGAAGTACTGAATGCCACTCATTTATCTTATGAGTCCATCCGCACAGATTGAACTAGCAAGCAAATTCTCATTTATTAATACATTTCTCGTTTAGTGCAGTGATTCAGTACAAGGCCTCTGGCAGATGCCTTGTTTTTATGACTTGTGTGCTTCTCTGGTGCATCTGCCACACAGATTAGTGTTCAGCTGTGCTCCAGAAGGCATTCTCCATCACAGAAAGGCTTGTAACCCTCATTTACCCCTTTGAATCAGTAATGAAAGTCATATTTGTCTTTAGTCAGCGTTGTATCCAGGGCAAGAAAAAAAATGGAATTTTAGACTGAGCAGATGGGTGGATTTCCTCATTTGATTCAGCACTTCAGAATATCTTGAATTTATTTTTTGCATTATCCTACAATATTAAGAGAATTGATAATTAGTTAGTTACTGCAGGTTGAACCTTGAATCCTAACCTTATGGCATTTAATAAGTTGTAGAAAAGGTTTCAGTCGTAGTCATCTGGACACTGTTTTCAGAATCAAGACGTTTCGGCTCCCATCCGGAAGTCGTTCTCAATTGTGAAAAAATTGGATGGGAACTGGAAATTTAAGCTACTCTGAGTTACATAAGCCCCACCCTCAGGAGGGAATCTGCCTGAGTATCTGTTAATAGCTAGTTTCACCTGAAACTGACCTAATAGTTTCAAGATGGCCCAGTAATCAGTAATCAGGCCTATTGTTCTCTGGTTGCACCTACTTCATCACTGTTAAGTGCCTGATTAGCATGTGATAGGCGTGACCAAGGTGATAATACACCTTGTGTATTATGTGTATTATTCCCTCCTGAGGGCAGGGCTTATGTAACTCAGAGTAGCTTAAATTTCCAGTTCCCGTCCAATTTTTTGCACAATTGAGAATGACTTCCGGATGGGAGCCGAAACGTCTTGATTCTGAAAACAGTGTCCAGATGACTACGACTGAAACCTTTTCTACGATAGAACACTCCTGGACGAATGAGGGACTACACCGTCTCATTTAATAAGTTGCAAACGCGGCGCACACAAAAACCAGGCGAGTGCACAGAACAGTATCCGCAAGCGGAAAAACTTCCCCGCGAGGGAGCATTTCTGCTCGCCGTGCACAGATACGGTCCCGCTCGCAACTGCTCAACACTCGCTCGCTCGTCAAGCTGACGCTGACGTTGAGGAGGCTTTTCTCAACTTCTGAAACCAACCCACAGCGTCAGAGCAGGCTGCCACCTGCCGGCTGGGTTGAAAGAGAGAGAGAGAGAACATACATTAGCACAACATAGAGATGTGAAGTAATAGTAATGGTAGTGGTAATAATATTATTAGTAAAAATAATAATAGTAATAATAATGATTGCAATAATAATAGTAATAATAATATAAGTCAATTTAAAGTCTTCCGGAAACAAAACATATACTGCCGTTAAGATGGAGTGTTGACGCTACACCCCAACTTTATTTCAACTGTAAAGTCTCTCGCGCTCTGTTGCTGTCACAATAACTCTTTCACTTGTGGCAGAAACTCAGTCCAAACCTGGAGCGCACGATCCACCCGCAGCAGAGTTTTACAGCTGTGTACCAGGGGCTCAGACTTGAAAGTGTTAACTCTCATCCCAGCTGCTTCACACGATAAGTGCACACTTGAGGTCCCACGCCAATGAAACGTGGAACCTCGCCAATATTAAAAATACCTTAAGGCTTTCACTGTGATGATGCAACAACTTTGGGTGTTTGTAAAAGAGTTTCCCTACGGGGATCAATAAAGTATTTCTGATTCTGATTTCTGATTCTGATTATTTTCGCCTTCCACTGGATGCCAAGTTGCATATTGTAACCATTTACTTTCATGCTTGAGTATATGACAGCTAAAGGTATGTAAAAAGTGAACAGGCTACAGTGCAGTCCAAGTTTTTTCTGTTGTTTTTTGATGAAGCGCCATCACAGCAAAACAAGGCTTCACTGTCTACATTTCCACCATCATGTATCCTGTCAGATTTTCCTTGAAGCACAACAGTAAAACCAAAATGACTTACTTATTGCATATTCATGGATAAAAGCATTAGTTAACACCGCCCTGCTGGGCATGTGTCAGGAGCTGATCAGTGAAGCTGATGACCAAAGCCAAAAACAAAAACAAAACCTATTTGTTTCCCAGACGAGCTGCTGTCGTCGATGGATAAATAAATAGTCAGAAGGGGAAGAACGCTCTCGGGGGCTGTCTGGCCTGTAAACAAAACTTTAATAGTACAATCAATCTTTAATACCACAATCAGCTCTTTAATATATCGGCCCGCAGGTAGCGATGCATAGAAGGTAAGAGGATACATGGAGGGAAGGAAAACAGAAGAGAAAAAAGACTACAGAGGAGCAAAAGTGAAGAGCTGGGAGAAGGATTAAACAGCTGCGAGAACGGGACGGACTTTTCCTTCCCTGAAAGGACTAAAAAGAAGAAAAAGGGAGGGAATGGGGGAGAGAAAGAGGTGATAGGTTAAATAGGTAAATTGAGAAAAGCAGAAAAATATGAAGACAGAGAAGGTTAACAGGAAGGGGAAATGAAGTCAAACAGAAGTGGCGAAAAGCAGCAGAGCAATGAGATGAAAGGGAAAAGAAGAGTCATTAGATTAAATGTTTCAGTAAACGGAAACAACCCTAAAAGCTCATATGAAACAACATGTTAATAACTTGCATTTTTATGTAATGAATCAGCAGGAGGTTGAAGGCCTCAGGGAGGAGAGGCTATCAGACAAGGAGGGGGGGATTAGACACGAATGAGAGGAAAAGAGGAAGAGAGGGTGGGAAACGAGATGAGTGAAAAGAATGCTGAAGCTGAGTGAAGATAAAGAGAAGGATGGATAAAGAGGGAGAGAAGAAGAAGACATGGAGGGGGCAGCAAGATAAACGGTGAAGCAGTGGGTGGCTGTGTGTGTATTTAAAGAGGGATAAAACAGGAGTTTGTAATGCAGCGCTGGCCAGAGGAAGAGAGGATGTGTATGTTTGAGATGCCAGAATCAAGTTGTTATTATGATGAAGAGATGTGGAGGAAAAAACAATCACAGCTGGCCTTCTCCCAACTCGGCAGAGAAGAGAGAAATTGCTATTCCCTCGAGAAACATCAATTTTGTCTGCCACACACACACACACACACACACACACACACACACACACACACACACACACACACACACACACACACACACACACAGGCAATGCACATTCTGATATGCTACACCTTTACATGGTTGGAGGGAGTTTTTTTCAGCATTGGCCAAAGAAGCATCTTAGCGGGTAATTGCACATAGAAACTGCTGCACCAGCAAGCTAGGGTCAAAACACACACACATTCACACACACTCATATTTGAAGTGTTTGGCTGGTGCTCAGCAGTTTCATTGGCTTGTGTTTATTTCTGTCGATACAGTGCTGTCTGCATAAATTGACCACTGGGTAGCCTTATTGTTATTACTTCATGAATGGACTGCAGCCTCCCACAGGATGTGTGTGTACGTGTGTGTTTGTGTGTGTGTGGTCGACTGGGGCTGTTGCTTGCACTGCTGTATTTCTTCTGTATTATACTGCGTACGGATGAATGTTTGTTTCTGTGCGTCGGGATGTGTGTTTGTGTGTGTTGGTTTGCAGTTTTTTAAGTGTTGCACTCCGAGCTGAATTCACAGAGTCTCGTCTTCTCCCTGAAGTTTTCAGCGATCTTAGAAGCGAGGGGTATCGACTGGGATTTCAGCGGCTCATCTCTAACTGCTTCCTCTGGGGAAAACAAGATCAGCGAACACCGGGAAGAGCAAGACTCACCTCATATGCCCCTTACAGAATAGGGGAAATTGATCTTTTAGTGAGCTTCCTCCCAAGACATTCACAAAGAGTGAAACACACACATACACCTGTATGAGAGATTCGAGGGGTGTATCAGAGGTAATGCAGGGCTGAGTAGGCTGGTTAACCTTCGTATCAACAGGAAACACAAGCGGCTCTCTCACACAGCAACTGTGGTATGTTAACAAACCAACAGTGGTTGTAATTAGTGTCTAGTGTCAATTACTGAGTTAAAAATCCTAATGTACATTTAAACAAAAACAAATTACTTAAAGTTCAAAGGTAAGCTTATTCCATGGTCAGATCACACGTCCAGTATTGCAGTTTGGGAGGCAACACATCTCTCAGAACCCTGGACAGCTCCAGGGAGGAAGAAGAGAGAGAGAGAGACTCTAGTAGGATATCACTGCTGCTAATGCCAAATACTAATATAGCACCAAGCAAAGTTTATTTATATAGCACCTTCTGGAGACACCAGTCACAAAGTGCTTCACAGTCAAATAAATCAAACAAAGTAAAAACACCAGATACTATATATAAGCTGCAATAGCTCCTTTTTAAAAGAGTCCACAGAGTCCAAAGACCTCAGGCTTATTGGGAGACTGTTCCAAAGCTTAGGGGCTGCTGACTGGAACGTTTTAAGACGACCCCCGAGTCTTAAAACGTTTCTGAGGTACACTTAAAAACCCTGGGTAGATGAGATGAGAGATTAAAATCAGTGAAATATGTGACCATCTGTTGGATCGTGTTAAGAGTCTAGCAGCAGCATTTTGGACGATTTGTAAACGGTGTGAGGTCGATTTATTAAGACAGGTAAAAAGAGAGTTACACTAGTCCAAACGTGATGAGATAAAAGCATGCATTAGCATCTCCATTTCATTTCTTGACACAACAGACCTAAGTTTGGCTATGTTTCTTAGGTGAAAGAAACATGATCGGGTCAGAGTCTTATTGTGAGAATCAAAATGAATCTACACCAACAACTTGTGAGAAATCCTGTTTCAGTGATTTGTCATTGCGTGAACAAAATCGCTGTGGGATGGTGTCTGCAGCCATTCTGTTTCAAAATCTTGTTTTTGTGGCTGACATAAAGGAGAAAGCTGCTTCACAAAGGTGTGCGTGATCGTGAAGGGCGGTAAAGTCTTCACTGTGTGCTGATGGACAGAGGGGATGCTCAGCTTTATTGCACGGCAGAAATTACGAGAGGCCGCTGAACTGAATGCACTGGCAGGAGGTGCGTTCCAGAATCACTGATCTGACTCCAAATCCACACACAATAATTACGCATGCATCACATGAAAGCCACAATACATAAACCAAAACTGTTGTCTCTAATCCTGAGTGTTGTGCGATGGATTTCTGCCTTCACGGCTGTGGAACATTGCTTCACACTGGAGGCTTTAGAAAGATGACTTTGCTCTTTGATTCTGCAGGGACTCAAAGTGCTTTATTGAGTGGCACATTGACAGAGAGTGGAGAAAAACCAATGCCACCATTCAACACATCAATTTGAATAAGCATTACATGGGACTGAACGTTAAATCCACTGTCTCTTGTGTAAAAGTTTTGTTGATTTTACAGTTTACTGCCGAGGGTTAAGTGCCTCGTTCTGTGGCAGACACATCTACAGGCAGTAGATACACAAATAAAGCCCCAAGTTGGATACAATCATCAATATATCCCTGTGAGGCAGCATTGTGCGAGTTGTTTGATTCACCGGAGCTGAATGAGCCATATTACGAGTCTGTGCGCCGATGTGTGGCATTGTGTTGGCTTTTGTGTGTTATGCTACTGATAAGGCGGCCATGTCAGTGCACTCCGCCGCATTGTTCCTGTGATAAGGAAGCAGCGGAGGGAGACATTTTCCTCTGCAGGAGACAGAGATGCTATCAGTGGGGGAGAAAGTGGAGGGGTTGGTGTAGGTGTGGCTGGAATAGACGGGCCAGGAGTGTGTGCGTGTTTACACTGTCTGTGATGGATGTGTGGATACAACAGGTGAATAGGTATGTGAGGTGGGTAATGGATAAGGTGGTGGTGTGTGTGTGTGTGTGTGTGTGTGTGTGTGTGTGTCGTGAGCGTGTATTACTCATGTTGTGGGGACTCGCCTTCCTTTTGGGGACAAAACGCCCCATAACATAAATCATTAACATTAAGAGTGAAGACTTGGTTTAAGGTTAAGGTAAAGGTTGAGGTTAGGCAAGTAGTGGTTATGGTTGGGGTTAGGGTAAGTCTCCAGGAAATGAATGTAAGTCAATGTAATGTCCTCTGAAGTAATGCAAACATGAGTGTGTGTGTGTGTGTGTGTGTGTGGGTTAATGGAAATGTTCCATTATGCAGACTTTTAGTCAAGAGCAGGAAGGAGGAAGAGAAGCTGTGATAATCGAATCTAATCAACAACAGCGTCTTACAATTTGTGTCTCTGAAACCTAAAAATGAGGCAACATTTTTGGGCCTCACCAGATTTCAAAAGTTGTCACCACTGAGGACTTTTAATTTTTTTCAAAAATGATTGACTTTGGTTCAGATAAGCCTGAGAAAGTTTCACATGAACAGCTCAACTGTAAGAACTCTATAATGTTAGCTTTCAATTTATATTAAGCTGGTGTGTCGTGATGAGTTGTGGAAATGATCTTGTTCAACTTGTGAATCAGTGACAGCCGGCCAACAGAGGGCGCACATGCAAGTTATTTTAATTTAGACTTAGCAAATTCAAAGACTTATCACTTATATTGTGTAATTAGTTTTATTTTTTATGTGCATGTGAGTTAAATGATGTAATTGGTGCCAAAGTAAGCAATTAAGTGCAAAAAATCAACTAGTTTGTATTCTCTTTCTCCCCCACGTGCAGGCATTCAAGTGGTTATTTTACTTGTGTGGACTTTTGGTATAATGTTCAACCAATTAGCTTGCTTGACATACAGTCATCCGCCCCTTAAATCTGCAGTGCGGAAATGTTGTCTCCCCCTTCTGGCAGTGAGAGTAATTACACAAACAGTGTCAAAGTTTGCTTGTGATGTATGCCAACAGGTGAGCTCGCCCCAGGCTCGTGTTCAGAAATAGTTACTAAAATACAGAGAAATTTCCACACTTCCAAGGCAATAATCCATTATTTAGGTAGTTAATGTAATAGCTACATTACAATAATATCTACAAATCCATTAAAAAAAAATGTTGATGTGCTACAGCAAACTTTCGAAATGTTGAACTCATTGTTATGCAGGTTATCCGGGTTGTAGATAGTGCATCTGCAGTGACAGATGTAGATTTAGTCAGAGCCAGGATGCAGAGCCACTGTGCCAATATGTGCTCCTTCCAGCCAGCCTCCATCCGTCCCTGGTTCAAAAACTACAAGTCCCACATTCCACAAGCCGCAATGCACCAACCACAGTAGAGTTTTCTGTGATGCATGTTTTCACTCAGCACTGTGAGGAGTGATCAGTGTTTTAAAAGCTTCTTTCAATGTGTCAAATAAAAAAAAAATAATCTGTTTCAATGTTTTAACAAGCTCTGTCAATGTTCTAAGACCCATGCCTCGTGTAGGGATTCAACGGTTAAAGGGGCACCAAACTGTGTAGGTGCAGACAGTCAATTATGGCTATCAGAATTATCAAACATAATCATACATAATAACTTTAATTAATAAAGTCCTCAGGGGCACCACTCTTCCTAAAGAAGAGAAATGATAGCCAATTAATCGATTAAGTCTCATAAAAACTGTCAATGTGGAACTCAGATTAATAATTAAATGAATAACTATGACCAAAATTACCATTAATAGCTAGTAGTTTGCAGTGTCTTCCTCCACTTCCATAGTCCTCCACTGGTTTTCACATCACAATTGCACATTAGAAGAAGGAGCACACACACACACACGCACGCACAGTATAAATATGTTTGTTCATTAACTCTGTGTTACATGTTACATGTTTCACCGAGTTTCTTTGAGTGCTCTTGGATGAGCCTTGCTATGTGTTTACTTACATGGTTATCATCTTCTTTCTTTGATATGGACGCCAGAAAGTAACACACCTGCAATCCATGTCACATTAAGCTTCCTGTAATCATTTTCGTTGTCACATTGCACCAGTGATAGCGCAACCCAAATACCGCTTTGCCAAACTCTCACCTCGGTGCTTTTGTGTCTCGCCATCCATACAAAGAAGAAGTTTTAGTTACAAATATAGACATGTCCATAACACAAACACTGTGAGATGCTTTACCAAGTCTTCATGACCCGACACTCTATCAGAGACACAGCTGCCTACTTTCCTTTAAAAGGAAAGATGAAATAAACAGTATGCATAAAATATAATATAGTGTTCACTGTTCTTAAGCTCAGAATCTGTCTTTGGATGTTGTTTTATCACAGTCCTTCCCCATGGGCCAGATATGACATTCCAGCATTTTCTTTGAAAATAATATGAAAAGGCAGCCAGAGCTGTGAAGTTACTGTTGGACATAGAGCTTAACCGATTCAATAAAGCATGATGCTGTCATATAGACAGCTGAAAATATAATAATTTACAAGACAGTATTCTTCTCATTTCCCAAAGCTCTTTGATTTTTAAACATGGATAATGAAATTATGACTCAACCCAGTCCCAATATCTTTGTAAGCTTCTTCTATGAAGATAGCATGAAGAAGTGACCTGAATTCTTTATGAGGGTTTGCATTTATTTATTGTTGGGGAGTTTTTTAAAATCCTGTTTGGGGGCTGAATCTGCCTCTGTTCAAGTTCTGTTGGTTTCCTTCTGCTGCACATTCAGAGATATAAGATTTCAGTCATGGTGGCCATGGCAAGTGTGTTTTACTACTACAGGTCCCAGAGTTCTGTTCGAAATCACACGTATCAACCACCGAGGGCTGCACACACGCCTTGAGCAGCTACTTTGTCGGAAATGCAACAGAGGAAGAACAAACGGTGTATCTTCTCACAATGAAATGGATGAAATGGATTTGCTGAGTCAAGTTGTTTTAATAAAGAAGAAAGTCAATAATTGGGCTTTTTCTATCATGATGTGGGCAACTGCGACCTGATGTCATACTGTGCACACGGCCCAAGTCATTTTCCACACAACAGTATGCCGCAGTAAAATGAGAAGTTTACCATCATGACGAGTTGGAAGCGTGCGGGGTATTACACACCTCTGCCTGCAGCGCTTCATCCGGCTGCACACTGTGGCTTCTTCTGCTTATTCATTACTTGTTGCAATATTAAACTCATTCACTGACAAAAAATTGCCAAAAATGACTCTTGTCATGTTTTGTGCATTTTTAGTGATCAGTGGCAGTCAGTGCTAAACTCTGACAAATACACTGCATTTCCTGCTGCTGAGTTATAAAAAAGCAATCCTGTTGTTTGCCAGTTGAAGGCTTTTAATATGAAGCTCTCTAAGGTGAGAGAACAGTAAACATTGAGGCTTATTATCAGTGAGATAAGTGTGGCTCGCGCCACAATTCAACTCTCGGTGTGTTTTTTTGGAGGAGAGCAGGAGAGAATCGGCCGGAGCTACACGCTCAGTTGTAAGGAAAACAAATTTGTAAAGTTGTTTAATCCCTTTCAAATCGTTTATTCATCCGCCACTGACAGCCGTCCTCCGATCATGTTAACTACATTCTCCCAGATCGCTCCATGACCACTCCATTCACTAAATTTTGCACAATAAATCATAATAAATAAACATTTTTTAATAAAATGAATGAATTAGAAAGGGTTTAATATGGACCAGAGTCTCTAAAGACCCGAGGTAATGGAAACAATGCCTGTTCTGTTTTAGTGGAAGAAATTGACACACATTGAACTCGAAGAAGCCCTTTGGTTTTCTAACATCAGCCTTTTATAAATGCAGCTGTTTATACCAGGCTCTCAGTGTAAGTCACCCTGGATAAGAGTGTCTGCTAAATGCCTGACAGGTGTAATGTAGCAGTTGGGGGAGGTAACACTGCTCCCCACCGGGCAGCTCCACTGGCTCAGACAGGGGTTAAACACCTTGCTCAGGGGCACCTCAAAACTATTTACAGAGAAGTGAGACAGAGCAGCTTTGGCTGATTTCCCCTGCCATAGCGGGACTTTGACCTATTGACCTTTCAATCACAAGCCCACTTTTTTAACTCCTCCGGCTCAGAGTGAACCCTACCCCCCCCCGACCAGGCCTGATTAATGTAGGAGGGTAAAGTGGATGAGACAGAAGAGGCAGAGGTTATTCTTCCTCTCTATCTCACTTGAACTTTCTGTCTCTCTGTATCTATCTACCTTTGCCACTGGCTACCGTGTATTATAGATGTTCACTATTTACAGCTTTCCCTCAACACTGATTAAAAGTTCATTCAGTCTAACCTCTTTCTTTGAATCTGTCTCACTGCTTCAGAGTCAGTCCCCAGGTGTCTCTAACCACTGAATGCTGAAGGCGATGTGTTAGCTCTTTAAGATGCATCCTGGTTAAACCTGGGTTCAGTGTAGTGGTACATCTGGTTTGTTTGTGCATTGACTGGCATGACCGCATCCATAGCCACATCCGGCCCAGAAGCAGCCTCCGAGTGGCCCAGCATACATAAACCTGATGTGACAAAACAAGTAAACTACATATATAGTGTATGGAAGGAGCTAAAGAGTGAGCCATCCCATCTCGCTTCCTTCTCATCTCTGTTGAGAGTTCCACATGTGCAGTACCGATCGGCAGGATGTCTACGGATGTCGCTTCTCTGCCAATCATGTCTTTCACAAATCAACATTTTCTCATGTGAGTTTCCACGATTAGTAGCTTTTCAAAACATCTGGCTTTTGACAGTCACAGGTAGGAAGTGCTCTACTGAAAATGTGTCTCTGTCAACACTGAAACGTAAATTTGACAATGAAAACTGTCAGTTTAACGCTGCCTGGACCGGCCAGTATTTGTTTATTTTACCGCCATCTCCAAACGTTTTCAACATTCATTTTATTCATTTGCATTTGTTTAAAATTTGTCATTACCAAAAACTAAGGTTTTAAATAGGCTGCTGAAAATGTCTGGCCCATCTACATTTCCTGGTTTTAAAATCTGGCCCAGTTGAATTTGTAACTGAAAAGCCCTGGCCTGCATGCAGACATACTGTATGCAGTTGAAATGCTGTTAGAAATTTGCCTTGTGAAGCTCAGTCACTTTGACTTGTGTTGCTACTTGAGGTTGGGAAATAAAACTTTTTTTCCCTTCTTCTTCTGTGTTGCACCTCAGTGATGTGACTAGCCAAACATGACCCATGCTGTTTTTTGAAAAGTCAACTGAAATTCAGTGAATGTTGAACACTTATACTTGTGGTTTCTCTCCAGCCAGAGAGGACGAGACGGCTTCCCAGAGCCAGCACAGCAGCTCCAGACAGCGATACAAAAGTGTTTTCTGATCTGAGGCTTTGTGAAACATTGTGATTTGCATTCAAATTATTACTTTGTTAATATTAGGGGACACTGTCATGGTTACAATAATAACTACTTGGTTAAGGTCAGTGAACGATTATGGTCATGGTTAAAATAACTGAGCATTGACTGTTAGGGAACAGGAAGCCGACAGCAGTCTCCATTGTCAAAGTCCCATGTTTTGTCGACCCATCCATCCACCCGGACCTCCTCCCTCTGCGGACTTTGTAGCTGTACAATAACGTCACCTGATTTCCTCCTTTGTTCGCTACGGACAACAGTCATCATTTCTATGGCTGCTAGAGGGCGCTGTCACATGAACATAAATATATGTTGTTTTGGGGCCTTTGCTGAGATGACAGATGCTGTTGTTTTTCTTGGGAGGACGAGCCGACTAACTTGCAGTTTAGAGCTCTGCTAACTTTGAATTTAATCGTGCGGCTCTTGTTATGTTATCGGACCGAATGGATCAAATTCTGATAGTGAAACGAGTCATTTCGAGGGGCTTGTGATGCTATAAAAAAGAAGTATCCGCCATTTTACAGCTGCTCCTTTTCCTATGATTGTGTGCAGGAATAATGCTTTTTGGGCCCCTGTTGGACCAGGAAGTTGTAATTACACAGTTTGACCACTATGTCAAATTGGTTTCAAAGCCCTGCGCAGTGGGGCTTGCTCAGAAGCACTTAACCTGTTTCAGAGCTGCCGATTGATGCAAATCAATCAATCTGAATCAATTCACAAAAGTCAAAAATAATTTTTCTAAATGTTGATGTTGACGGAACGAAAAAGGCGGAGTGCAGCACCCGGACAATCTACAGAGCGCAGTTCATCTTCTATAAAGGCAGCGTTTGCAAGCATTTTTTTATGTAATGACTAAATAACTACCTTTTGCGAGACGAACGTGAAATATATTGTAAATGCTTTCTATGCCGTCACACAGAGACATTAGCGTTAGCAGAGCAGCGAACTCCAGCAGTAACAAACGAGACCAGCACACACTGTAGCATTAAACAACTTAAACCAACTCGGAACTAAAGCAAATCACCCATACAAAGTATTGGTAATGAAAAATAACTTTTATTATTGTATTGATTTGAAATTTTATTTGATCAGAACAGCATTCATGGCATCACAGATTACTGACTGTTGGATTTCATGATTGATCAATCAGAATCGAGTAGTAGTAAACCATTAAAAAGGGAAAAATTAAAATTCATGGACGGTAACAGACTGTTTCATGGAACTCGGGGGTGAGTGAGTGAGTGAGTGATTTGTGTAGCCGGAGTCAGACCTTCAGCTCAGGGCAGGGAGCGGGCACTGAATTGAAACAAGCGCCAAAGTGGTAGCTTTTCTCACAGGGCTAGGTTAATACAGTATTTAACTTGATACATTTCCACTAATCCAGTTAATATAAGCTTTACACAATAGTGTGAGTGTGATGTGGTGTTGTCTCGTTTTTGCAGTTTGCATTAGCTGGTAGCAGGTAGGAGGGGTGAGTCAGTGAACGAGTTAGTGGACATGAGGACTTGTGACTCCCGAGTCAGTAAAAAATTGACCCATGACTCGCACATCACCATTGTCAAAGTGTGATGTTTCTTCACCCATCTGACCATTCCAACATCCTCCCACTGTCAACTTTGTGGTTCTATAACAATGCCCCAACGGACAAGAGTCATAGTTCCTATGGCCCCTAGAGGGCTTTTTCTCTTGTATGTGAACTTGTTGTTGGCATATGCTGAAATGACTGGTGCTGTTGTTGGTTGGAGGACAGTTTCCACTGAGCAGTCAAAAGGACTTAGGTGTAGGGGAAGTGGACGTACCAAACAAAGTGTAAACGAGGGAATATTGTGGAAACACTTCCCTTAATCGTGACCAGACACTGACTCCCAGAAAAGTCAGTCTGTTTTCCCGTCACCGAGTATATGAAGGCAGTGATTTTTCACAACATATTATTGTCTTGATGGCCAATATTAGCTTTTCTGATATGTGCCGATTTTGAATGTTATTGTTCCATTAAAGGATTATCAAAGCTTACAAAGAGACGCCTGCACTGAAAGATATATCAGCCTGTCACAGTCTTTGGTTCCACTAACCCAGACTTTCAGCAATAAAAAATTCCTTTCATATCAGCAAAGATATGTCCATGTGTTTATACAGTGAGACAAGTATTAAGAGAAAATTATTCATGCTCAGTATTGTATGAGCCGCCCAATGCTGTAGGAATATCGTTTTTTAACCTCAGTTAACTCATTGTCAATCCTTTATCGGATCTCAATCTTTCTGCTTGCCTTGAGATGTAAGTCTTAGTGTACTGGAATGGTGGTTGGCATAGGTTAATAATGATAATCCACCAAAAGGCATTGGCTGTATAGTGTAATGTTTGCTCAGCAGACGTCACAGCAGATGCACTTTGAACATGGATGGTTAATGGATGAAACATTCATTTCTACATGCTCATTTCTAAGAATCTTAGATGGTAAACACTTCTCTCCACAAATTCATATTATTTCTGTTGTTGAAAAGAGACCAATCAATAAGTGTGAAGAACTCTTTCTGCCATATCCAGAAAGCAGAGACCTCAGACTGGAACAGTTGAAGAGCGAGACAGAGTGAGGCAGCGAGATGGAAAGCCCTTCTGTTTGCCATCTCTCCTTTTATATCGATTTGTTCTCTTTTCAGCTGTTACTGGCCTTGAGACTTCAGCCCTTAATTGATTCATAACTGCGTTTTCTCACCTTGGTCACCATAACATTTAAAAACATAAGTCATGTTCCACACTGATTTATGAAGGACAGAAATCTTGTACGTATATATGTTAAAATACATGTAGACTTTTTCAACGACATGTAACAGTTTAATTAGGGTCTCAAGTCTTTCTCTATCAGGTCATGTCTGACAATAAACACAAACAAGAGCGACTGGAAACTCTTCTCAAGCCCATAGCACCAAGATGATAACATCAGCAAACTCTGTCAGTTAAGATAACAGCATTTCATGGTTGTCAACAGTATCCCCTTAAAGATATTTAACTTGGTGCTGGTGAACTTTACTAAGGGTTAAGACCTGAAGACAGCTTTAGTTACTAGTTACTTTACAAATTAAAATCTTTGCACAAAACATACATAATTAAACTACGCAACAGACCGAAAATTATTTTGATAATCGCTTACATTTTTCATGCAAAAGCTGCTTTTCCTTTTAATTATTTAATTTTTTTTTAAACAAACCAAACAATCAATTGATAAATCGAGAAGATAATTAATCCATGATGTAAATAATCATAAATTGCAGTCCTATACAAAACAGTTTGTTCCATGTCAACCTAAAATCCTGATTTTACATTAATGCATGAGTAATAATAATCTAATGTTATAATAAACAGTATAATAGTATAACAGTCACAGGGGACGTTTTTCTGCATTGAGTAGGCCTACTTTTACTTTTAATACTTAAAGTACATTTTCCTGATAATACTTAGACATATTTTTACTTAAGTAACATTTTCAATGCAGGACTTGTACTTGTAATAGAGCATTCTGACTTTGCTACAGCTCTGATTCATACCTGCGGCTGGCGGCTGGCTGAGGCTCATGGGTACTGTGACATCTGCCATGCCAAACGGATGGAAAAAAACACGATTTCTCCAAAAACAAGGTTGAAATAATGAACGCTGATGGCCATGACATTACATAAACCTATAGTATTATGATATTATTTCAACTTACTGTATATACAGTATACTGTAATACACACAAACACACACACAGACACAGACACAGTCTCAAACATTTCACATACACTAATACTGACATTTAAAATCATACATAGAGCAGGTGTGAATATTCAAAGACATCCTTCACGCGCACACACACACACACAGTCAGTCCTCTTCGTCAGTGACAGTGGAGCTGTGTAAAATAGTCTGGCCTGGGGCTAGACTAACTCAGTAGAGTTCCAGTGATTAGATGGAGCCGGGGGCAACGTGACAGATAGGGCTGATGGCTGATCCGCGGGTTTAGACCGAGCCCCCTGAGAGAGGTGCAGAGGCAGAAACATGCAGATGACAAACAGGAAGATCTACAGTGTCTCTGACTGCGGTGATGAGGTGCTCCTCTGTGATGCAAACAACACCCAGTGCAGGTTTAACTCTTACCTTAAGATAGATTTTACCAAATAGTCCCAAATGTAAGACAATATTTTCTTTTGGATATTATTCACATATACATATATCTTTTACATCTAATCAGCACCAAAAGTGTTCAGTTTAGCCTATCAGAGTGGCTGACAGCTCGTGTAACGTGTCGCTGCCACAGGGCTTTCAAGCAGCATTAACACTGCAATGTTCTGGACATCTCAGAAGGTTCTTACAACTAACATGGTTCTTAGTGTTTCTTAGTCTCGCATTACCATCTTTAGCAGAACACTTTACTTTATGCTTTACTGGACATGTTTCATGTTTCACTTTTAGTGAAAGGCTTCAAGAATCTTAGTATCTCAAGGAAACTTTCCCATCAGGACTAGTCTAAAAAGTGTTTTCTATCTTCAAATTTTCTTTTTCCACTAACCGGTGTTGGAAAAGAGGGGGTTGTCTTGTCCTTTGTCGTCCTTTATTCGGGCCAGTGCAGTGTACTAAAGTTAACCCTGAACCTAAACATACAAGAACACACACAGATCACACAGATCAAACCTTGATATGTGACTGGTTTCTCTACATGAAGAATAAATCAAATAATTTAAATGACAGAAAGAAGCAGGATGCTGTAGGAAATTAGATAGAGAAGAGAAGAGAAGGGGGATATGGAGGGATTAGCAGGAGAGGAGAGGCGACTTGGAGCCAAACTAAAGGTCAGTGTGGATCAAACACTGATCCTCAACCATCTGTGTACTGCTGCCAACCTGCCACGCTGTGTTTGTGTGTGGACTGCAGTCCTCTCTGAAAATCTGGAGGCCCTTCGCTTTGGCTTTAAATGGAATAGGTCAACTGTTGCAACACGCACACATAAACATACACACACACTCGCTCATGTAACTGCAGTGCGTCGTAGCTCATTAGTAGCGGTAACACCATGAGTCTCTCATCCCCTCACACTCCCTCTCTCTCCACAGTTATCCCCTTCTCTTCACATTAATTGGTCGTTTGAAAGCAGAACAACATTAGTCACACCAGGAACATGAAGAAAGCAGCAGCTTCATAAAAAAATATTTGAGATGAATAAAGTAAAATAAAGATTTTCTCAAAATTACTTATTACTCTAGTCACAGTGAAATGGGACCGTCAGGTTGTCAAAGCAACATTTAAAATAATGTGCTGTTAAAGTCACTGAATCTGCTCACAGTGCTTTCTATCCATGCTGTGTCTCACTTTCCATCAAAAAAACCCCCCCAAAAAAACAGTATAGAAACCAGCAGAGGTGGGACACAGATACAGCCATACAGCCCAAGCACTAGTCCCAGGTCAAGACTGACAAGTCATTTCAACTCCAAGTCCAGACTTTTGAACTCTAAACTAAAGAGTATCTGCTAAACAAATGTTAAACTGTTTTATTAAAAAAAAATGAGATTACTTCTCTTATGAATTGGCGCTATGTAAATAAAAATTAATTGAACTTTAAGAACAGAGTTATAGCAATAATAATGACAATTCATTAATAATAATATAGAACAGGATCCATAATAGCAAACCCCAGTTCAACTAACTAGTATACCTTAAACCTTTTACAATCTTAGGTGGCGTTCAGTTTGAACACACTTTTTGGCCTTGTATTGTTCCCAATGCGAAATGCTCCAGCATTCAAATCAAAGATTAATGTCTCACAAACATCCAATGTACCTATTTTTGCAAAACTTGGCTAAACACACAGCTTATGTTTTCTGCTACAGTGGTGTGGTTACCTGTTTACTTCTGTCTCTTATGACCAATGTAAACAAACATGTAGCCCATTTCCACTTCACGTGTCTATGGCAGATCAGATGGGTGACAAATTAAATGAAAAACCAACATGAAGTGTCTCAGTGTGGAGTCAGGCCACCACGAGCCTCCAGAACAGCTTCAGTGCTCCTCGCCAAGTCTGCCGAAGTCTATTGGAGGGATGAACACCATTCCTCCACAAGATATCCCCTCATTCACATATACCACCTTAAATTAATCACATATACCACCTTTAATTAATCACATATACCACCTTTAATTAATCACATATACCACATTTAATTAATCATTGAGATCAAGATCTCTTTTGCAAAAGAGACCTGAGTACAGCAGAGAGAAAGAAAAACAAACATAGCCAGACATAAAGGACATTCACAGACATCAATGAATAGATTTGAAGATTAAAGTTTATATTATATCATTTGGTCTTATGGAGGTGGTGGTGGAGAGCGTTGTTATTCACGTTGGTCCAAAATCTTCCATAGGTGTTCAACTGGGTTGAGATCAGGTGACTCTTAAGACTGTAGCATTTTATTCACATGATTTTAAATGTATCCAAGAAGGGATTTAAAAAATGGTATCATGTTTATTGCAGTTGAAATATTCTGTAGATGTTTAATTTTTTACTTTGTTGCATGACTTTGATCTTTGCTTGTAGAGTGTCATTTTTGGAAATACACTGTATCAACACAATAAATAGTTTAACTGACTTGGTAATGCATTTTTTCTATTTCCTCTTTTTATTTTCTATTTACATCCAGTATGTGCTTAAATTAGGTGCAAATCTAACAGATAGACAGGTCAAGCTGTCATATTTAAAAAAAAACATAATTAATTATAATTATCTACTTTCCACTCAGAAATACTTTCTCCTGCATTTAATGTGCACATCCAATCTGTCCACCAGTATTATCATATCAATTTGGGGGAAAATCTGATCATATTTTACAGAATTGTTACATTTAATATAGAAATATATGTATTTATGGCAGCATGGGACTATGGAATGCTTCCAAAAGGCCACACGTGTTATTTGCATGCAATTTTTTTAAATTTTGTGTTAGTGGATCACTGAAAAAGGACTCTAGAATTAGATGCCACACAGGACACAATTACTTCTTGGGTTCTTGTAGCTTTTGATGTTGTTGGTGACAACAAGGACTTGTAGGCTCTAGAATTAGATGCCACACATTTGCATGAGGTCTTTTTAACAGAGGGTGTAGAGCAACGTATCTGCTTTCACAGTTTGATGCAACAGGGGCATTGCCACCACCGTCTGGACCGGAGTATGCCCGACCCTGATGTAAATGTAGCCAGGGAACAGCAAGACAGATGTAATCAGATGTGTAATTAGGCTAACAGAGACACATATATGTGGTAAGTGTAAACGAAAGTGCATTCAGTTGCATCGGGTTTTACACTTGAAATGACAAGGGCCATAGTTGTGGCCAGATTAGACTAGCCAGATTTTTTCAAAAATATGCGTTTGAAACATAACAAGCAGTGGTTTGAGAAGTTTCTATGGAAGTTTGACTCTGAGTCTCTAATGGAGTTCACTGGTATTGCCGTCCTCCACAAAGGAGAAAGCTATAAACTTTTTTGTGAGCCTCAAACAACAGATTGTTGCTGGAGTATCTGATTAAAACAACCTGTGTTTACACTTAAATCAGGAAGTAGGAGGTTTTTTATGTCCTCTGTGTCCCTAACCTCACTCAAAAACAAGTTGTGTCTTCGTACCTGCTGCGTCTCCAGATCAGAAAAATGCTCATACAGGTCAGCATCACTAGGACCGGGACATGTTCAAGTCAAGTGTATTTTGTCAAGTTGAATGTAAAGTTGTTGGATTTTGAGTCCACAAGAAATCCTCCAGCCTAACCAGTCTAGACAGTCCACAACATGCCAATCTATGTTGCTTTTTAAGAAGATCAAAATATTATCCCTTGATTTTAGTCTTGCTAAGCTGCTAAAGCCACAGCAAGTCGCTGCAATGATTCTTAAATAAAACACTGGATTCAAGTAAGTCAGCAGTCTGATGTCAAACAGAGTTTTCCTGAGAGCTGCACTTATCAAACATCCTTCGGCGGCTCTTCTGGGTCTCCCTGAGTTCTGAAATGTAGGAGCTCTTGAAAAACCCACTGCTATGAAAGCCATCATCATTCTTTTGCACTTGGACTTGATTGCATCAGGATGCATTCCCGAGGGATGCTAGGAAAATTAAACTCAAGTGACTGCAGTCCAGACAGACTGTACGTGGGGCTGCAGGGGCCACTGCCAGCTGGTCTGACAATGGTTTTTTACCTTATGGGAGGAAAGTCAACTTTATTCATTTATCTTTGTGGCTTCTGTGGCTTCGCTGTAGGTTGTCATTTTGATTCACTAAGGCGGAGATGAGGTGGATGGGCTGGGCTTTTGAACTTTTCAAAAAAATCTACCGTGGAGACATCCCAGAAAGCATTAGTTTGGTGATTTACTGGTCAAAAGACAGAGACCTAGATATTAAGTTAAAACTGGGCATACTTTTACTTTTCAACCAACTGATCCCAGTTTTAAGCCAGAAATCTATATCGTTTCCCCCGTGCTTTACTAGCAAGGGCATCATTTTCACTGGGGATGGGGTGGAAATACTAGGTATGTATAAAGGAAACTGAAAATGACTGAGTAGGGTTAGTGCATTAATAATACAGGTTTACATAGCATTTATATTTTGTTATACTACCAATATGCAAAGTTCATGGCTGATCTCAACCATTTCAGCTGGTTTCCCCTTAAAAACCTAAATTATGTTTAAAAGTATCATTATGTAATTTGTATGTATCGTCATTTGTGTGATTTAATGTCAAGTTGTTTTGCACCAATTAAAAAAAGTAAAAATGAAGTGATGTATACTTTCAACCCTCAGCACAAACTTTCATCTTTAAAATGATCAGATGCTTTAACGCCAAAACCAGCAATTTGATTTCTACAAGAAATACAGAAAATTGTCATATCATCTATCATTTACGGTATGGTGGAAATGTGTGCTTTTCTCCTATCTCCAATATAATCTGCTGGTGTATGCTGACCTTCAGGTTAAGCGCTTCTATACAGTACAAAGGTTATGATTATATGATCATTATAGGGATATTACAGGGATATTTGTTGTGTTGTTTTGTATGGGTTTGATTTTTTGTATTTTCTTGTTGATTATTGTGTATTTTCCAGGCTGATCTACACAGTCATTTGATCCATTGTCAGTATACAAATGTCTGGACTCCACAGATGTGGCAGAACAAAGAAACACACACACATTCCTTTGGCATGCACGCAGACCTGCGCACACATACTCACACACACACCCTTAGCTCTGTAGTTTGTTGTATTTAGAGTTAGACTTCACATTGTGTTTTTGCTTTGTTTATCTTTTAATAAATGCTTGTGTATAATTATGCTGGTTTCTTTAATGCGGCACAAGAGTGAGTAATTTGCCAACCTCTTCTATGTTGAACTCCAAATCCTTCAACCTACTAGCTATCAATAGTAATTCTGGTTATAGTTATTAATTTAATTATTAATCTGAGTTCCAAAGTGATAGTTTAGTGTATTTTATGAGACTCAATCAATGAATTGGCAATCATTTCTCTTCTTTAGGAAGAGTGGTGCCCCCGAGGACTTTATTCATTTAAGTTATTTATGATTATCTTTGATAATTCTGATTAATTGATTACAGCTACACATGTGGGTGCCCCCCTTTAAGCATTGTAAATCCCAACAAAAATATTGATGAATGCAGCTTTAAAAAAAATGGCTGTCTGAAAGGTAAGAAATAAAAAATAACATGGGCAGCATCTGCCAGTAATGTAAAAGTAGAATAATCTGCAGCTAGTTTTAATAAAACATAGTCCTTTCAATTGAAAGATATAATCAGAGTTACAGATAAACAAAAAGCAAAATATATAAAAAGATCAAGAATGATGAAACATTCAAGACCTTTTTCGACTTTACCTCCAGCCTCATGTTCACGATCCTGCACAAAACACCATAAAATCCCAGAGTCACCGTAGTAGCCCGATGGTCTAAACGATTCCTTTGTGTGTGTGTGTGTGTGTGTGTGTGTGTGTGAGTGTGTAATGGACAGCCGAGCAGTATAGATGCCAGGTGACATTTCTCAGACAACTTGGCAACAAGGGTAATTCCTCATCTGTAGCATCTGTAAGATCCTCAGAGGCGGCTAATGGATAATTGGGAGAGTGAGAAAAAGAGAGAGAGAGGGAGAATGGTGTGAGACTGAAAAAGAGAGAAAGTGAGAGACTGAAGCAGAGACAGAAAAGGGTTGAGAAATGAATGGAGGGCAGGAGGAGGATTAATCTCTCTGTTGGTTTGAACGACTCCCATCTGACAAGACAAATAGTATCAGGGTTGGAAAATGGCCAGAACCAGAACCATTCCAGGAGTAAAGCTGGATTAATACTTGCGTTAGTTTTAACGGCTTATATGCTACATGTTAGCAACGGAGCCTATACGCATGCACTGTTGCTATACGCCATAGCTGATGTACACCTCCACAAAAATGCAACTAATTTCCCCCTAGGGAAACATCCACTCAGAGCCTACAGGTGGATGCTGGGGTGGAGGTGGGGCTTTTGAAATGCTATATGAACAGCAACAGTAGAGGCAGCAGCAGACATGGCAGCTAAAGAGAGCAGAGTACTGATTGATGGTTTATGTACATCGCAAAGATCAAAAGGATGTTTTGGATATTCAGTATGTTGGAGTGTGAAACACAGCAACGCACCAGGCTCATGACACTCAGATCACACTGTCAAACTAGGCAGTGCTGATCAAATATGAATCAAGATTATGTGACTGCATTGCCTGTTTCCTATTTTCAGAAACACATTTTAGTGTACTGTTTAGCTGTGATTTGAGAAAGGCCGCCATTTTTTTAATGTCACAAGTTTCATTGCTCTGATTGGTTGTAGGTCGATTGCGCTCCTCAGCAGCATAAAATGTATTAAACAACCTAACCATTTAGTTAATCACTTTTTCACCAGGTGTGAATTGGCATACATTTATGGTACACTTAAATGTGAAGATAAATCTGAGCCAAGCTTTGAATAAAGAAATAAAGAACTAATTTCCCCAGGAAATGATCACCAATTCCACCACTGATGAGGGTGTGCGAGATGTGTGTTCATGATTAACGCTACCTGTATTTATATGTCACTTTGGGTTTGTACACATGCACGTGCATGTGCAGGTATGAGTGTGTCCACCAACATTCATCTGTGTGTGTGTGTGTATCAGAGCTGACGTTAACAGACAGGCCTCCTGCTCTGAGATGAATGAGATGGCAGATTGTGTTGAAGCTGATGAAGTGGCCTGATGCTCATTAGACGGCTGCTGATAGGCTGATGGATGCTTCGCAATTTTAAGGCAGCACTCCCGTAATGATGAATGGGGCTCTGTTTTTAAGGCAGCACCTCTCTCTCTTTTTTGCTTTCCCTCTCTCAGAGCAAACACGACCCTTTAGTGTTTATTGAACTATTTGATTTAATAAAGAAAGTCTCATTAAAACAAACTAGCACTGGGTGTGTGATTAATGATATGTTCATCAACAGCAGAGTACAAGACTATTGGCTCAGACTGACTGAGTCAAGCTATTGATTGGCTGATGCTAATTAGGGAAACTATTTTAAGTCAATCAGATGAGTTTACAAAGTAAGTTTGGGGTCATTTGATTAAACACACCTTTAATTAGGAAAATGCACCATGTGAGCAAAATATAACTACTAAAATAAAAATTAAAATAATAAAAAGGTGGCAGAAGTAGATTTTGGCACACAGTCCCTCTAAAAGATATGGCCACAAGATGACATAATGATGCAGGACCCAGTTCATAATACAATGTGGTGGTGCAAATTCCATTAAACATTTGCAATTAATCAAATCAAAACCAAAAACTAACTGACACACACTAGGGGGCTTTGGGGGCCATTGGGAGGTCTGGGGCCCCAGGCCAGCTGCCTGCTTTGCCAAGTTCATAATCTAGCCTTGGGTTCAGTTTGTCTTGGTATATCAACTCCAATTTTTATAGTTACACCATTCAAATTATGAACTAAACCATACGAACTGATATATTATGGACAGACTTCTTTCACACTAAGAGCAGATTCATAAGGCATTGCGTTTACATGCATTTAAGTAACCAGGTTACAGTCATCTTTCCCCACTAATCCAATTTTTTAAACATCATGTAAACATCAAACCTGTTTTCTGTAATCAGGTTACGGGATTAGACATTAGACATTAGCTATATTATTTCCTCGAGAACGCAGATTTCTTGGCCATTGACACAAAGACTTCGGACTGGGATAGTAACAGCAGAGAAGGTAGAAAAAAAGGAGAGGTTATTTTACGTGGCGACGCATCCCTGTATTTAAAATAATTCCCTCCAAACTCCGACTAAAATGAAAATTCCACAATGTAGCCTCTACAAGTCATTCAGTTTCCACCGCTAAATATTTGACTTTTTGTTAAATTCAGATAAAGTCGCACTGTGAGGAAAAGCTGTTTTGTCCCTGTCCTCCCTGTCACTCACTCTCACCAAAAAGAAGAACAAAAAAAATCGATCACTTAAGTGCATGTAAAACACACTCAGTGGATGAACAAATGTGCTCTATTTTCAGCCTTCTCCTACAGACGTTTTTTTTAAGCCTGCTGGTGGTGCTAGAGGAAAAGTCAACCAAAGTCATTAGGATTCATCCTCTGGGGAATGTCTGTACAAAATTCCATGGCAATCCAACCAATGGCTGCTGAGATGTTTCAAGCGGCGGACTGACCGACACCGCCATCCCTGTGTTGGTGTGGCTAATACTGAATCTGCAGCAGAGTGAAAATGATGGGGGGATTGAGAAGAGAGACCTGCAACTGAAAAAATACAAATCCAGAAGAAGACAGAGGGAAGGAGAATTTAAAAAAGATGATAACTCACAGGGTGAAGCTCAGTCATTATTAGTAAATCACTTTTATAGATGAGAGACACAGAAGATCAGAGTGTGAGCTATTGATTTCCAACTGGCAAGAACAAACAGGCTTTGAAATGATGCTCTGATTAGTCCACGCAGCATGATTAGTTCATCAATAACACAAATGAAAAACAATCTCTCTCTCTATCTCCGGCTCCGCCGCTCTCTGTTATCATTCTTTAACTCTGGCCATCTTTCTGCTTCTGTGAAATAGGTCTTTGGTGTATAAATCAATAATGTCACCGACACACTGGCTGGTCACTTTCTGAGATGACAACATTTGAATGTCACGGCTGCGTACGGTCTTTGCTGGGGGTTTTTCTTTTTTTTGTCCCCAGAACTTTGTTCCTGCTGGGACTAAACCTAAGAGATGTCTCTTTAATAAGCAGGCTTCCGATTGGCTGTGTCACACACTGCTTTGTGTTTCTCTGCTTCCTGGATGGTTAAGCAGCATGAAATGAACTGAAATATTTACTCAAGTCAGAACAGATGTGACACAGAATTGACAAAATGAAGGGAGAAGGGAAGTCTCTACATCAAACTCTACATGTTCATGTCTTTATTGGATGCTTCACACAGTGCCTGATTCTACAGACTTTTATTCTGATTCTTGAAATTTTGAAATATACATTGGCTAAGTAAAATATTTGAATGCCAAGACATAAGCCTATTGAACATTTCAGCAAAATCTGTGGAAATGTTTTTGGGGAAACTCAAGAATAAAAGCTATTTATTAAATATCTTTTGACTTGAAAACATACTCAAATTTAAGAGAGCTCCAGAGGTCTCTTAACCTTTTGAGTAAATCCTTGTGTCTGATTGACTATTTATACTTGTGATTACTCATGTGATCACTTCAGAGATGTTCCTAGCAGCTGTACTCCTAGTGCGACACTGGATAATTGACTCATTTTTCACTTTTAGTAAAGAACCTTTTAACTCTTAAGTTAGCTAGTCAAAGAATTATTTAGTGTAATTCTTTAAAGTTTAAATATGGGCCCTGATGCAACATTACTATGTGGACTCTGTTTTGTGGTTTGGACCATGTGTGCACACGGTCTCAAACAGTGGAGACGCGACAGCATTCCAGATGAAACTGAAATGAACTTTGACAAACTTGCTGGTGCTGCCCACACTGATTTAAGACTCAACAGCTACATTTCTTCATAGCTTTAACTAAAGAGGTATTGATTTAATAAGACTTCCTGAATAAATAAAGATTAACTAACTAACCTAGACTGATCAGATTCAATTCAGTTTTATTTATATAGGTCTAGACCGTACTCTTTATAATATTATTTACAGAGACCCAACAATTCCCACCATGAGCAAGCACTTGGCAACAGTGGCAAGGAAAAACTTCCTTTAAGAGGCAGAAACCTTGAGCAGAACCAGACTCAATGGTGGGCGGCCATCCGCTGCTGCCGTGTTACGTTTTGAGAGCGAGAGAGAGAGAGAGAGAGAGAGAGAGAGAGAGAGAGAGAGAGAGAGAGGGAGAGAGAGAGGTTTTGGGGGAGGGGGGTGGTGGAGAGGGAGGCACAATGCAAATACCACATAGAATTTGTTTTTATTATTTTTATTGTAGAATAGTAATTGTAGTGTTAATATTAATAAATTAGTAATAATAGGAATGACAGCTAGGGTCTATATTCTGGTTAAAAATGTTTTAATAAAAAGGCACTTCTGCACTCAGGGTAAAAGAGTGTATGCTGGCATCCCTACTGTAATAACAAGCAAATTACTCTCGAATGTTTGTTTTAAAAATGCAAGTCACCAGAGTGGGAGACAAATGCACTCTCACTGTATGTCACTGCAGTTTATAAATCAAATCTTTGTACTTTATTCTACTTTAAGTAGTTTAAAAAGTAATACACTTTTTGTAGCAATGACTAAAGCTGTAGCAAAGTGCTTTGAGTTAACCCAATGATAAACTTTAAATATAATAAACTTTGTTGAAACAGTGTTTCATCAAACTCCAATTTTGCTGTCAGTTTGACAAGAAAAACAGCGAAACTAAGCAAATAGTAGTGTCTGAGAGAGGGAGAAAGAGAGAGAATGTGAGTGAGTGAGAGAGACAGAGACAGACAGAGAGAGAGAGAGAAAGAGACAGACAGAGAGAGAGACAGAGAGACAGTGAGAGAGAGTGAGAGACAGTGAGAGAGAGTGAGAGACAGAGACAGAGAGAGAGAGAGAGACAGAGACAGAGAGAGAGAGAGAGAGTGAGAGACAGAGACAGAGAGAGACAGAGAGACAGAGAGACAGAGACAGAGAGAGAGAGACAGAGAGAGAGACAGAGGGAGAGAGAGAGAAAGAGACAGACAGAGAGAGAGACAGAGACAGAGAGAGAGAGAGAAAGAGACAGAGAGAGAGTGAGAGACAGAGACAGAGAGAGAGAGAGAGAGAGAGAGTGAGAGACAGAGACAGAGAGAGACAGAGAGACAGAGAGACAGAGAGAGAGAGTGAGAGACAGAGACAGAGAGACAGAGAGAAAGAGACAGAGAGAGAGTGAGAGACAGAGACAGAGAGAGAGAGAGAGAGACAGAGAGAGAGAGAGAGAGAGACAGAGAGAGAGAGAGAGACAGAGAGACAGAGAGAGAGAGAGAGAGAGAGAGAGACAGAGAGAGAGAGAGAGAGAGAGAGACAGAGAGACAGAGAGAGAGAGAGACAGAGAGAGAGAGAGAGAGAGAGAGAGACAGAGACAGAGAGAGAGAGAGAGAGACAGAGACAGAGAGAGAGAGAGACAGAGAGACAGAGAGAGAGAGAGAGAGAGAGAGAGAGACAGAGACAGAGAGAGACAGAGAGACAGAGAGACAGAGACAGAGACAGAGAGAGAGAGAGTGAGAGACAGAGAGACAGAGAGACAGAGAGACAGAGACAGAGAGAGAGAGAGTGAGAGACAGAGAGACAGAGAGAGAGAGAGAGGCAATGAAGTTACTTTTTAAACCCTTAACGCATGATTCCTGCAATTTGTGTCAAAAATCATATCCCTTCTTCTTGCATCATAACTCAATCAAATCTGAACACACAGACATGATACACATATTTTTAGATTCAGTGAGACGTACACTTTCCAAGGTCATCTCTAATGTCCATGTTGCCCTGAGCAGCAGTAGAAAAAAAACATGGAGTCAAGACACTGGTGGTGGCGGCTGATGACTCTGCTGAGGTCGATGGAATGATGAGCTGATGGATCTGCGAAGACTGGGCGGTGATGGGGAGGTGGAGGGGCATGCATGAACATACTGAAAGCAGAGAGAAAATCATATTTAAGCAGACGGTAGTAGACAACGAAGGTGTGTCACTGTGCAGTTGGATAGATGAGACCAGTTGATGGAACAGCTGATGTCCCGGTTTGACAGCCCCGGATAATCACAGCAGGAAATATAAGTGAGCATGCATGAGAGAAGACAGAATAGTATGAGAATTACTACACCTGAGCATGCAGAAGTCAAGTCTTCCTGACTGAACTTTCACTAGAGCTTCATTTGTCTGTACCTCCAAGCATACACTGCAAACAGGAACTGCTAATAGCTCATTTGGCAAACTTTATATGGTGCAAATCTGCCAAAATGTGAAAAAGAAAAAATACAGGTTTAAACAATCGTGCTGAAGTTGGAGCCCAAAGCATAACTCACTGAATCCATGGCAACCTTATTAGTTTTTACATTCCCCAAAGCATTATAGGAACTGTAATTCCAAAACTTGAAGCATGATTATCCCCCAAATACAAGAAAGACAAAGAATAGTAGGAGAGACAAAATTGCCTGTTTTGTCTGGTGCATGCACACAAGGGTGCACGAGACTGCGGGTGCTGCGATACACATTTCTACCAATTGTTTCACTTGAATTCGCTGATCTACAGGTGCTGTAAATGAAACACAGCAATGGGCTGTCTGCTAGCAAGCAAACAGGTATGTAAGCAATGCAGAAATTCTAAATGTTCAATAAAATCAGTTTTGCAAAGGAAATGCATTCAACATGTTTGTTAAAGCAGAAGGACACACACGCAGTGATTTTACGTTTGTAACACACACTTTGTTTACCTTTAGTCATATCACTTCCTTGCAGCCCAGTAGCAAATGTTCTGGTCTGTGCCCCAGGGTTGGGATCCGCTTGGTTAACATACATTAAAACCTGCTTGAACTGTGTATTACAATGGTTCTCGAACTGGGGGCAGGCCCCCCAGGCCTATCCTGCTCTCGAGCTTAGTGTCAGTATAGCAGAAAAGAATCTTTTGTATCTAATTATCAATATAAACTCTGGCAGTTTGGAAAAAAAAAGTTAGAATTTTTTATTAGCACAACAGAAGCTAATGAGAAACATATTGATAATGTTCTTTAAACAAAATTCTATTTGGCTTAAAATCTGGGTTTAAAAGTTTTCTGCACTTCCAAAGGGGGCTGTGACAGAAAACAGTTTGTAATCCATCACAGTGAACATCTAGTCTGTGTTATCAGGTAATGCAGCGCAGACTTCCCAAATCAATCCACACTTAAACTGAATTACCATGCAACACTATTGTGTCATTGAAAAGAATGAATGCAGATCTGATGTTCAAAGTACTGGATTATATAATGTGGTTTAGAATATGAGAAGGTCATCCATTAGGTGCAGGGTTTGTGGTTTGATCCTGTTCTGCTACATATTGAAGTGTCCTTGAGCAAGAACTTGTAATTGCTCTTGATGGGCAACTCAGTATCTTGCAGGGCAGCTCTGCCACATCTGGAGTCGAATGAGAGGCTAAAGCGTCTGTTGAAGAGTCTGTTCATTGATTTGTATACCTTACAAAGGATGGATACCAATGGCTGCCTGGAATTGTATTAAAAACATTCTCAAAACTCTGAAACTGCATTTAAATATTTTAATTCAACAACAATGTAAAGTATACATATTTGTAGTTAAAGAGGTAACACCTGCAAAAATGCTGTTATGGTACTTTAAGATGAGTCACACATAAACACAAACCTACACACCCATAAACACATACACAGACACACTAGTGGGGTCACATTTCCATACATAACAACAGATTCACTCCATCATAATCCTAGTGTGTCGCCCACCAATGCCAAACGAGAACACATCACACACACTCACTTTTATCCTCGTGTTCATCTTTCTCTCACATGCTCAAAACACACACTCAACTTCACACGTCCTCCTTACCTCCTTTTACACTCCACATCCTCTCATCTTTATAAAGAACAACACAAACACACGCAGGCGCACATCCACTTCATCTGCCCTCATTCCTCATTACCCCTCCATGCAATATCCATCCTACTCAAAACAATACACACCCACTACTCACACACCACTTCACACACCCTACCTTTCCTCTCCTCACACCCTACAACTTTTTCAAACTAATGAAAAAAAGATGTAATGCATGTCAGAGCAGCCTCCCTCTACTTTTCTCTCCTCCACCTAACTTTGATCACTCTCTAGCGCTGTTCTTCTCCTCCCTCTTTTCTCTCCATGTATGCCTTCCTCCTACAGTATCTCACAGAAGTGAGTACACCCCTCACATTTTTGTAAATATTTTATTCTATCGTTTCATGTGACAACAGTGAAGAAATGACACTTTGCTACAATGTAAAGTGAGTGTACAGCTTGTATAACAGTGTAAGTTTGCAGTCCCCTCAAAATAACTCAACACACAACCATTAATGTCTAAACCGCTGGCCACAAAAGTGAGTGCACCCCTAAGTGAAAATGTCCAAATTGGGCCCAAAGTGTCAATATTTTGTGTGGCCACCATCATTTTCCAGCACTGCCTTTACCCTCTTGGGCAGGGAGTTTACCAGAGCGTCACAGGCTGCCACTGGAGTCCTCCTCCACGCCTCCATGATGACATCACAGAGCTGGTGGATGTTAGAGACCTTTCGCTCCTCCACCTTCCGTTTGAGGATGCCCCACAGATGCTCGACAGGGTTTAGGTCTGGAGACATGCTTGGCCAGTCCATCACCTTTACCCTCAGCTGCTTTAGCAAGGCAGTGGCCGTCTTGGAGGTGTGTTTGGGGTCGTTATCATGTTGGAATACTGCCCTGCGGCCCAGTCTCCGAAAGGGAGGGGGTCATGCTCTGCTTCAGTATGTCACAGTACATGTTGGCATTCATGGTTCCCTCAGTGAATTGTGGCTCCCCAGGGCCGGCAGCACTCAGGCAGCCCCAGACCATGACCCTCCCACCACCATGCTTAACTGTAGGCAAGACACATTTGTCTTTGTGCTCCTCACCTGGTTGCCGCCACACACGCTTGACAACATCTGAACCAAATAAGTTTATCTTGGTCTCATCAGACCACAGGACATGGTTCCAGTAATCCATGTCCTTAGTCTGCTTGTCTTCAGCAGACTGTTTGCGGGCTTTCTTGTGCATCATCTTTAGAAGAGGCTTCCTTCTGGGACGACAGCCATGCAGACCAGTTTGATGCAGTGTGAGGCGTCTGGTCTGAGCCCTGACAGGCTGACCCCCCCACCCCTTTAACCTCTGCAGCACTCACACGTCTATTTCCCAAACACAACCTCTGGATATGACGCTGAGCACGTGCACTCGACTTCTTTGGTCGACTGTGGTGAGGCCTGTTCTGAGTGGAACCTGTCCTGTTAAACCGCTGTGTGGTCTTGGCCACCGTGCTGCAGCTCAGTTTCAGGGTCTTGGCAGTCTTCTTATAGCCTACGCCATCTTTATGTAGAGCAACAATTATTTTTTTCAGATCCTCAGAGTTCTTTGCCATGAGGTGCCATGTTGAACTAACGAGTCACATGACACCGGGGAGAGAAAATGGCTAAAAGGGCCCAATTTGGACATTTTCACTTAGGGGTGCACACACTTTTGTGGCTGTGTGTTGAGTTATTTTGAGGGGACTGTTGTACAAGCTGTACACTCACTTTACATTGTAGCAAAGTGTCATTTCTTTACTGTTACTGTCACATGAAAAGATACTTAAATATGAGGGGTGTACTCACTTCTGTGAGATACTGTATGTGTTATTGTTAATCTTCTTCCATCCCTTCCTCCTTTTCTCTTTTTCATCTCAAATCTTCCCGTCTCTCCTCCCGTTTCCTGTCAGCCTTCATCCATTTCTCTTTTTATTGTCTTTTGCCATTCTTCCATAGCTTGAATTCTCTCTAATCTCCTATACATCCATTTTTAATTCTCCTCACATCAATCATGTATCTTCCTCTCTGTCCAGTCTATTTAAATGAATGATGATATAATCATTTAAATAATGTAAAATCCCATAAAAGTGATATAATAACTGGAGTTTAAAATCTGTTAATAGTGTTTTAAAAATCAGGACTTAAATGTATGGCAGACATTAAACATGGAACACATGTCATAATATGTTTAATGGAATATTTCCACTGTGGAACATTATCCAGGATGTCATTATATTAGCAGGTTTTACAAGACATTTGAACAATTTACAGGGGCACTATTAAATGATTGCAAATTAAACTTCATCATAGTGGTTCAGACCTTGAACTGAATCTGTTGTTTCTCTGTACAGGTGTGTCCCTACCAACGTCTTTTACAAAATAAATTTGTATTCAACGTTTTCAAAGTTTTCTATGCCAAATACATTTTGGAGACGTAATGGCTGCTGGATTATGTTCACTGGCTAGAGTGTATCCTTGGTTTATTCTTGGGTCAGTTTCTTTTTTATTATTAATATACATTTCTTGTATATACTACTTTCATATTGTATACAGTATGCTCAATCAAATTTTTCATAATGAACAGTTAATGGTATTTGTTCTAAACTATACTATTCAACTGCATAACACACTGTTTTGCTTTGTGACACCTAAATTCCCCTACATGGAATCAAAAAACGTCATCTTATGACATGATTTGATGTTGTCTTATGTGAAGTTATGAGACGTATCATCACATGCTGTATGTTAAGTCATGTGAAGTTATATTATGACGTGATGTGATGTTGCTTTACATAACATTATGTAACACTGACGTTACCTGACGGTATGTTAGTCATTGACATTATGACATTATGACATTACTTTAGATTATGTTAGCGTTAACGTTATGTGACGCTACGTAATGTGACATTACTATACATTTTGTCACATGATGTAAATGGACATTGTTATGTTACTAGGAGTTATGTCATGTTATATGATGTGACGTTATGTGATGTGAAATATTATGTTAAGTTATATAGGTACAAAGTAAGGTATAGATGTATTACGGTCATAGGTAATATGTGTTCCAGCAATAAAGCCGAAAAATGGAAAAAAAATAAAAATAAAAAACTGATGAAAAACAATTATGACATGGCAAGACGTTATGCAACATAACTTTGTTATATGATATTTCGTTACGCTGTTAGTTATGTGACATTATGTGATGCTACTCAGTGTGACATTATTTTGTGGGATGTGACAGGATCTTGTTAGTTACGTCATGTGTCGAATAGCAACAACTACACACTAAGCAAGTTGACCACATGGTACCTTAAAAATTCGAAGCTCTATACTCTTGCATACTGGTAAAGAAAGTAGAAATAACATATAGGGTAAGTTATTGTAAAACATTTATTCAAAGAACTGAAAAAGAACTCAAAGAAAGAAACTGCAAATAAGCTGATGTTGTAGGTACCTTCTGAACAGTTTCAGAGGACTGCTTTCTCTAATGAACGTCTGTGGGGAAAATGGTTTTTAGGATGCATGAGATTTTTCGACTCCAGTGCCATCTTGTTAAACTGAACAGTAAGAAGCGTCCCACAGGGCTGCCCTTCATCCGCCTCCACACACACACACAAACACCTATTCTGTACAGTAAGAATGAGCCGCAGCTTGTTCGTAATGTATGGCACCTGCTCTGGATGAATAAATAAGTTCCTCTTCTGCTCAATGTGGAGACATCGAAGCTCTTTCAACGTCATTTTAATGTCCTCTCCATCCCTGTGTCTGCATTGCCTGTATGACATTTGTGTTTTAATGTAATGTCTGTTTCCAGTATGATGGAAACATATGAAACCTGCAAGTATGGCTGTAATGTTCTCTGCTGAGATGACCATGTAGCATATGAGTTCTGATTACTATTATTCCTAAAATAGATATCTGTGCTGAATGAAACACAGTTCTGAGGTGCCAGTATGATGTTATGGCATTAAGTTTTGTTATTATCAAGCTGAATGTGATGCACTGAATTGTATAACTTAATTTATTTATTGGATATAAGATCATTATCCAACTTACTTTCTTGACTACATTCTGTTTATTTCTGTATCTTTTTCTGTCCCAATGCCACATGTGGAAAATGCCAAACCTGTGCTTGATGTGCACTTATCCTACTGCTGCCTCAGAGCAGTATTCATAGCCATGTGCATTCCACCATTCACCACAGTCTACTGCGCAACACCAGTCCAGTTGTGGAAATTAGTCCATCAGCTGGTTAATTAATCAATAGGGCTGGATTTAAAAAAAATCAATTTTCCGATGAAAATCAATCTTCATTTGAATTATCTGATATCAATTAATAAAATCAGAGATAATGCTTTTAATATATGCCTTTTCCTGTGGAGTACGTGAAGCTTTAACCCTGTTAAGTTAAAACCCCGTTGGGGCTTGTGTCCAAAGGCTATAGCATTTTCTGGCAGAGAAGCGCTGGAGTGAAGCACTTGTCCAGTGAGAGAGAAAATGCTGTGCATGGGTTTTGTTTCCATGACTGACATTAGCTAGGTAGCTAAAAAGAGAAGAAAAAACAAACAAAACAAAAAAATATAGACATAGATACATAGATGGGAGAATGAAGTTTACAAACTAAAAATAAATGTTGATTCATAACCACGCGGTATTAATGTGTGAATAACATTACAACAATAACTTACATGTATCACGGAGGTTTTGTGAGTCGAGTGAAAATCTGCCGCTCAGGTATACAGGTTCCCGGGCTCACCTCACACTCACACTGAGTGAGCAGTCAAGCAATCTATGTCTAATCTTTTTTCTAGATAACAGCACAACATTTAGAAATGCAATACTTGAACTGTATATGATTTAGGGATATTATGTCAACCTTAAATGTCAAGTTTTTTTTTCTTAATATTTATTTAAAATGTAATGGTTGGGAAAACATTGGAGCGTCTGAGTCAAATATCAGCTCTGTTATAGGTGATTTAAAGGGTAAATTATTAATGTAAACATTCATATTTTTAAAAATGCACCAGGCTACAGGGTTCCTTGTACAATTACCAGCATTAGTTCTGAGAATCTCTTTCATATCCAAGCAAAAATTGGTATTGTTACTGAAATGTCCCCAACCGAATCAATATTGAATCAAATCGGAACCGAATCGATTTGGGAAAGCAGTGGCGATACCCAATTCTTTTAATCAACAAACAAATTTATGACATGTTGTATTTAGCATGAATATTATTCATTTCCAAACAACAGTTATGGCAGAACCTCCACAGTGGAATATCACTTAATATCAAAAATATATCCTTCTTGATGAAAATGATATTGGAGGGCTGTCATTCTCAAAATAAGCATTACATATCATGTAATATTTTCTCTTATGATTGAGAAATATTCCTTTCTATTATCAGACAGGAACAATTAGAAAATATTTTTTTACATAGGCTAGGGTAGGTCTACCTGCTTCTAGATAATAAAACAATGAAATTGAGTTGATTGTATTACTCCGCTCAGCTTGTGAATTTGTTTTTTGCTGTCAGCTGATTTTAACTGTAATGCTGTTAACTGTATCATTTATCCAACTTTTGTTGGAAATTAAAGAAAACCAACAAAGCATCTGAGTGTCGTGTGGTTGTCACGCAAGGGAGCAGGGAACACAAGGAATAGGACCCAAATGCAGGCAATGGAGGCAGGCTGGTGAAGTGCAATGATTTAATAAAGAATAAAGGCTTACACGGGTTTCAGGCACACAGAGGTCAAAACCAGGGAATCAATCCAACTAGCAAACAAATCTGACAGGGAGCAGGCAAAGTCCATAATCCACGCAAGGTCCAAGGGAACAAAGAATCAACTTAACAGAACTCACAGATAAGAAATGCCAGGATGTTTGACACGGGGAAGTACAACTGAAAATGCACATTACAAGAATAACGGGCCGACGATGAATAAAGGAAAAAACACAGACTAAATACACTTAGGTAGGGGAAACAACGAGACACAGGTGCAATCAATCAAGGCGGGGCCAACTATCTAAACTGGAGGGAAAGCAAATAAAGACAGGAAGTAAAGCCACAAGACACACGAGGAGAGGAGAACACTACAAAATAAAACAGGAAACAGGACAAAACCCCAAACTATGACACTGAGCTCGATTGAGACATGTATTTTTGTGGCCTTATCAAGCAAGCGTGTTCCATAGTGCTCTGAAAAACCTCCATGTGCGGAAGTCTTAACACATACTTGGCCATGTGGCAGTTAAACAAAATAGGAATATAGTATATAGTAGAAGGAATATAAATGCTTGAAAATGCTGCAAGGTCAGGTATTGGGTATTGTATGAAATGTGCTAGAAATACTGTATACTTAAACTATATATATTTATCGCATTATATATAATCTTGTCAACATTTAGTATCACATTGTCTTCATCTTTTTTCATTTCTAATCACTTTGTGAACTGTTGTTGAAGTGATGTGTAGATAAAAAGGTTATTATACTAAGTATTATTAATTATTGCATTGCAACATGAACATTTTTCGATTAGTGATTCTTTTTAACATGAGCCAGTCTCATTTAAATCAGCTCTCAACAGGAAACATGAAATATGTTGAATGCATCAATCTGTACTCAGCATTTGGGGTCTGCTGTGTAAGAGATGCTACCATTGCAGCTAAAACAGAATTACATTTTTAATTCAGTTTTGAAGAAATGCTCATAGCACATGTAGGACAGATGTATGATGGGAGATTTACCGCATGAATACCTCCGTGTTCCTTACATTACATGTGTAAGAAGATTTAAGTCTGTGCAGCACATTCATTGTAATCTACTTATTCATGGACAACTATACAATAGGTGAGTGGGATGGAAATTAGGTATGCATGTAGGCTTTGTAGGAGTCAGAGCATACTGTAAGTCATACTCAGGAGCAAAAAATGTCAGAGCCACAATGGTTTAACGATGTCCCTGTGATTATAGAGTGGTTATATAAGAGAAAAGTGTCAGAAAAAAAATACACCTGAGGAAAAATGGAGAAATGGTTCTTCTGAGGAGAGAGCAATTACAGAAAGTAAAGGGGAGATGTAATATGGTTCAGCAGGGTGAAGGTCCTGCTTCAGTAGATTAGTTTTTAGTCTCTGATGGAAGATGAGGTGTAGCTGCAAGCTTACCCTGATGGAAAGGTTTTACCTTATAAGAGCTGAGAGAAAAGAATTTACTTTTGGATGAAGGTCAGGTAGTTGGAGAACACAGAGATCTTAGCAGTGGCATGGAATTTAACCAGTAAGTGTAGGACTGGACCACAAGGTTCTTGTTTACTTCTTTTCCCATTTTTGTCTTTTCAGTCCTCCATCTAACGCTGAGACTAAGTGAGAAGATTTGGGAAACTGGCAAAGGATTGAGGACAAACTCATGAGGCAGAGGGAAGGCAGAGAAAAACCAAAAGGAACAAAGGCATGTAGGTCTCAAAGAACAGGAAAGAGGTCAGAGACAAGCAGGCAGAACCAAAGCTGAATTGAAAAGCAGATGCAACAAAGACTGTCTAGCAACTGCTGGCTGGGGAATATATATACTGGGGCTAATGACTGATGAGGAGCAGGTGTGAAGACAGGTGACTGGTCAGGTGAGGGGTTAGAGTGGAAACCACTCATAGGACAGCCGGTGGGCTGGTGAGCAATAGCAGGGTCTGAAATGACGGGATAGGGTTAGTACAGCATTGTAAAAAGAGTCAGCAGCAGATTTCTAATCACATCGTGATAATGAATCTGATTAAACCTGAAGGGAAGATACGCTGCTGCATCCTATAGAGACTTCTTTGTCATTGGCAAATGATACAACTTCAAAAGAATATTATTGTGAGAGGAAAACTGCAGTTCATCGGTTCAGTTAAGTATGATAACACTGTACTTGCTAAAGTAATTGCTGCACACACAGTCAGACACCCAAGCAAGGCAAGTTGTAAACAAACCTCCAGGTTAACCATTGTTATAAACTGTAGTTTATCTCTAAGTGTTTACCTCTTGCAGCAATCAGGTCCTGAGGTCAAACCTACCAGCCGGCAGTGATCTCTCTGTGTGGGTCTACATGTGTTTCCTCTGGGTGCTCCAGTTTCCTCCCACTGTCTTAAGACATGCAGGGAGAGATGTAACTGCATTTGGAGAACTTTGAATCTCATCAAATCTTTTTTTTGTGAAATGTACAAAACATTGAGGTTGTTATTTAGTAAAAATCTGTAATCTATCTGGGAAAAAATGAATTTAATTCTTTGAGTTTTAGTTGTTAATAATTTATGTATTTCTAACTTCCTTTATTTGCTTGATTTGATAAAGGATTTCAAATCCATTTGGATTCATAAGCAGATTTGATAATGAATCTTTCATCGCATCATCTGATGTGCACCTGTTTAAGGACTTCTGAGACCACATCGAAGGATCTTCTGTGAAGGCTTAGTACATGCAGAGGCCAGAAGCTCAGCGATGAAGCCAGTCTTTTCCTCTGTTAGTGTTTCATCCTTGCATCTATCACTTGACTCATGGCTACAGTAACGGAGTAAGGATTTAGTGTGAGTGCAGGATGTGTGGATGCATGAACTGGAAATTGAAAAGAAAGTAAGCTTTTTAAGGGAAGAAAGAACCAAGCCCTGCAGGTATGAAACCTCCTATACCTGCAGCAGGAGTTATCCTCTGCAATCAATGTTTTCCTGTTTACTGTTTGAGACACACATTTATTCTACCACCACATTACAAACTGTAGTACTTACAGGGCGGGATACGGATAATCCACTACGAAAACAGATATTTGGGTAATAGAGCCAGGTGCTTCTTAAAGCTGATCCATCGCCGACCACGCAACCCGAGGCAACATTACATCTTCAAAGAGATGTGTAGGAATGTTCGGGAAGGAAAATCAGTGCGTCCAACAAACTGCACCACCAACTGCAAGATCTATACAGAGAATATATTGCTGCCAATATGATGCCGGAGCAACATTACACAGTGAAATAGCCCAAGGAGAAAAAATAGGCCCATAAAGTGGAGCTGGACGATCTCACGGCCATGAAACATTCATTAAAGGCAAGTTCTTTCACAGCGAGAGGGTGGGATTGCTGGGTCATTGCTGTGGCCATTCATCCTATATGGAGCAATACAGGAGGAGTGTGAGTATGAGAGGAAAGATGGAAGGAAGGAGATGGTGAGTGTTGTTGAGAGATGATTAATTCTACAATGAGGAGAGCAGTGATGGAGTAGATTTAGACAGTTAGAAAAATATACATAATCAGAGTTGTATGGATGAGGTGGAGTGATGGATGGATGACAGAAAGGATGGAGGGATAGAGATAATGAACAATAAATGGAGAGTATTGGGATTCAGGTAGGGCAGGTTTGGTTATTAGCAGAAATATCAAAGATATTTATGAATATTAATACAATTATTAATATTATCAAAATTATAAATAATAGATTAATAAGTATGGGGCACTCTGGAATCAGGGACCAATAACCAAATGTGAAAAACAGTCTCAAAGGTGGCTGTCCACCTAAAAATGTTGATATTTAAGGGACTATCATTAAAAAGGAACAGTGAAGGGTGAGATCTGAGCACTGACCATCGCAACACGTACACACAATAACCACAGGCAACTGTTCTTTAAAAGATACAATAGCGTTTCTTTAACCTTAGCACTGATTAACAATCAATAACTTCGACCAACAACCACTACTGTCTAGTCTAAACACAACAAGCATACAACAATGAGTAAGCATATAAGAAATATGTGGGTGTGTGTGTGTGGGACAATAAAGAGGGGGGTGTAAGGAAGGTGGTGGCCACGTGGGTAGTCGTCACGCACAAAGCCAAATGGAGGGCAGACCCGCCAATCTTAAATAAAGGGATAGAGCTAAAACTCTGTTTAACATGCAGCTTTGCTGGCTAAGCTACCACGTTATCTGGACCGTTTTGAGATGTGTGTAAGCATGTAAAGGTGTGTGAGTTAGTGGAGAGATAAGAGAGAGGAAAGCACACAGAGTAAGGCACGAGGAATCTTAAATGCCGTGCAAAGCGCAATAGCTGTCCCTTTATCACACAGCAATCTGGCAGTAGACAACGGCCGTGTTACTGGACCGTAGTCTGATTATTAGCTCCCACAGTGGCTAAAGCTAACACAGTTAAAATGGCCCAACAGCATGGTACCGATACAAACTGGAACGTGCTTAACATAAAGAAAAACACAGAGCAATTTGAGCGCGGTGGCCTGTCACCTTTCCAAAAAACAAAGCACAATTCACAACAATGAAACTTAGATAAAATATCACAGTTATAAAACACACAGTTATAAAACCTGTCTCTGCCCAGACACAAGCCTATTACTTGAAATCGCTTTTGGCTAGCGATTGATGGATGCATCAGTTTGTTTGGGTTTGTCCGGCGGAGTTTCTCTCAGGCTCGGACGCCGATGAAGCCGGGTCCAATGGCAAAACTGTTCCTTTCGGGGCAGCAAAGGAAAACAGCGGTCGACATCGGTAGGGAGAAGGGCTCAGCAGCAATCTTGCTCTCCGTGATGGGAACGGTCAGTCTGTGTCTCTTCCTTCTGCAGGTACAGGATCGCTATGAGGAGTAAACGATCATGATCCAAAAAGTGTTCAGCAAACACAAAACAGTCTGTTTCTCGTCCAGCGACTTAAGACTCTTCCTAGGCAAATTAAAGCTCACGTGAAAACACTCACATCTTCTTGTGGTAATGGCAGTTACCGTGGAGAGAGACGCGATCTGCCTCCTTTAGTAAACAAGTTACTATGGAAATGGAAACGGGCAGTGTGGAGCGCCAGGCTTTATAGAGTTGGTGTCGTCATAGCTGTGCACCGAGATTTCATGCGCTGTCTCGCACATCTCATCCAATAGGAGTCCGTTGTTTAGAGTAAACTGAGATCCCGCGTTGGGTACAAACAAGATCTTGTCTCACTTTCACGTTCAGGTGTGAATTAACGGTTGTGTCGGCTTGGCGCCTTCTATTATCTGTTCATTGTTTCAAAGTCAAGCCTCTTAGTGAAGGCTTTGGCTTTTCCAGGTAGGCCTGTCTTTTGTCCCTCACACGTGGTGAGGCTAGGCAAGGCCCAACAAGAGAGAGCCATGTGGAAGGAAGGAGGCTGTGTGACTAGAAAATAAAATTAGGCGCTCCAAGATGGAGTAGCTTTAGTTAGAATTACAAGGGCTCGAGGAATGGATAGATAGATGCAGGGCTAGAGGGGTGTTACAAATGACTTGGTCACCATATAATAACTGGGATGATGGTGGAATACCATGATGGGGGGAAGAAACAAAAGTAGTAACTGGCACAGAGAAAAATAAGGTGATCCAAAAGGAATAATTAAAAAATAAGTGGTAGAATGTTAGTGATGAGAGACAGATGGAGGGTGTGTCATGGACGATTTGGCAGATTGAGAAAGTGAGGTGGGTCCAAAAAAGAAACAAAAACATGTAAAAAGGGATGGACTGATGGAAGAATGGAGGGGGTGTTACAGATGGCATGGTTACCACATAAAAACTGGAACTATGATTGTTTACCATGATGGAGAGAAAAATGGAAGCAGTTGATCAAAAGATGGAACAAGTAAGGCAGTCCAAATAGAAGTGGATGGAACTGAAATGATGACGAGTTACCATGATGGAGATGAGAAAGGAAAACTAGTGGTTGGCAGAAAGAAAAGGTACAGCAGTCAAAAGAAGATGTGAAAATGATGGATGGAGGGATGGCTAGACGGATGGACAGATGGCTTGATGAAGGGTGTGTTGCTGGCAACTTGGTCACTGTATAATAACTGGAACAACAACTGACGGAGAGGAAAAAGGAACGAAGTGGTTGCCAAATTTAAAGGTCCAAAAAAAAAACCCCTCGAAAATGAACAAGGGATGGAGTGATGGAGTGAAAGATGGTCAGACACATGGATAAAGGAGGTGTCGCGGACTTCTGGGTCATCGTATAAAATGGTTACCATGATGAAGGGAAGAAAGGAAGACAGTGATTAAAATACAGAAGAAGAAAAGTGGTCCAAAATAGAAATTAAAACACACACACACACACACACACACACACACACACACACACACACTGATGCATAGCTTTGCCAGTACCTAGCGAGGGGTGGAGGAGGGCAGGCGGGCTGATGGATGGTGATGTCACAGTGGTTACGAACAAAGCATTTATTCCCGCATGAATAATGTATACACTTAACTGTCAACCCGTTTCTTCCCTCCCTTCATTCTTTCCTTCGCGCTCTGTCCACGCCGCCCTCCATCCATCCGTATCGCTCTGCCCGCCTTCTCATCTCCGAGCACAAATAAGAACAAATTGAAGCTGTAGAGAGTGTGTACATGTGTGTGTGTTTGTCCACGGAGATGAGTGCTTGTATGTAACCGTATGTGTGCATGCATTTGTGTAAGTCAGTGTGTTTTTGTCCATATGTGTGTGTGTGTGTGTGTATGTGTGTGTGTGTTTTAAGGGAGAAAAAGTAACAAATTGACTTTGCAGACACCCACAGAACTCCACTCAGTCGTCTGTACAGACTGTTGAACCGTTCATACCTCACAGAACTACAGCACATGTTATATGGACACATCCCGATATTTTAACATACTGTGGTTTCACATTTAAAGTTATATTTAAAGAACCAAATCTCAAATTTCTTTGTTTTGTCTCTATACTCAAGCACATGGACTTTAAATGAAACAGTGACGATGAGGTTAACGTGCTGAATCTCGGCTTTCATTTTAGACTCTTTATACCCATATTGGGTGAAGAGTGTACTGTAGGACTTTTAAACATAGTCCCCCAGTCCTGGAGCAGGACAATGATCTAAAATCATAGACTGATCACCAAATGGGCTGACAGAGAACAGGGCCAGGAGCCCAAAGGGTCAGATGGCCTCTAAGCCTGGGAACTGGGACATTTAGGAATGTCCCAATTATGTTTTGATCCCCATCCAACTTTTTTTTTTTTTTTTTTTTTTTTTACTTTTTTGATCCAGGGCTGAAGCTGCATGTTTCATCATTATCCTTAGGTTTTCCCCATTTTCCAGCTAGAGCTATCAGTATTTGTGTTATTGTAGATTTAATTCTGTCCACTCTGGTACCTGACAGACACACCACTTGACAGGTTTGGGACCTTCACACTTAATATCAACCCATAATCATCACTGTATTACCACAGAAGATGTATAAGTGAGCCCTTCTCGCCACAACCATACCAACAATGATCTGATATGTTGTGGCCCATTTTCTTTAATTTCAGTGAATTGATGTGTATACCTTGTACATTTAATCTGAGGCCTTTAGTGCTGCATTATCTGACCATCCAGTTTCCAAACAGATATTATGTGTTCTTATAGTTGTGTTTATTTTATCACATACAGTATAGCTGCACAGTACATATAAGCTAAAGTTACTAATTTACTAGCAATTGAAATCAACCACAGGCTACTTTTGATGGTTTCCTGAAATATTATGAATGCTGCCCTGTAGAAGTGTAGTTGTGTATCATATTTGAGTGTCAGTGTGGAATCTGTTGTGGGAGGAAGCTTTGGAAAGGATTTTGACAATCACTCATAATCTCCAGCATGAACAAAATGATTGTTCAGGTGCAGCTTTCAAATATCTGCAACCCTTTACAGTTATGGTTAACTGTTAAAATGGCGGTGGGGGGATGGGAGCGCTGCTGCATAAAAGGTGGGGCTTTTGATTATATGTGTCTAGGGCCGAATTGTTTCATAATCTGTCCATGCGAAACATGGATATTATTTTTTAAATCAACTGGCCAAGTCAGTCACTTGACCACAATATATACAGCAGGTAAAATAAGTATTGAACGCGTCACCATTTTTCTCAGTAAATATATTTCTAAAGGTGCTGTTGACATGAAATTTTCACCAGATGTTCGTAACAACCCATGCAATCCACACATGCAAATAAATCTAACCATAGATGTCTATAAATTAAGTTATGTATAATAATGTTAAATGACACAGGGAAAAAGTATTGAACACGCTTACTGAAATTCATTTAATACTTCATACAAAAGCCTTTGTTGGTAATGACTGCTTCAAGACGCCTCCTGTATGGAGAAACGAGTTGCATGCATTGCTGAAGTGTGATTTAGGCCCGTTCTTCCACACAAACAGTCTTCAGATCTCTTCTATGAACTCTGACCTTTAGTTCTTTCCATAGATTTTCAGTTGGATTCAAGGCAGGTGATTGGCTGGGCCGTTCTAGCAGCTTTATTTTCTCTCTCTGAAACCAACAGAGTTTCCTTGGCTGTGTGTTTGGGATCATTGCCTTGCTGAAATGTCCACCCTCGTTTCATCTTCATCATCCTGGTAGATGGCAGAGGATTTTTATCAAGAATGTCTCTGTACATTTTTCCATTCATCCTTCCTTCAGTTATATGAAGTTTGCCAGTACCGTATGCTGAAAAACAGCCCCACACCATGATGTTTCCACCTCCAAACTTCACTGTTGGTGTGGTGTTTTGGGGGGTGATGTGCAGTGCCATTTCTCCTCCATTTCTCACTCCTCTGTCAGAAATCATGCGAGGAGCACCTGGTCGTGGCCGCTTTATGGTGAAATGATGTTCTTACCACTTCCCAACAGTGCTCACTGGGACATTCAGAACTTTTGAAATCCTTCTGTAACCAATGCCATCAGTATGTTTTCCAACAATAAGGTTGCAAAGGTCTTGAGAGAGCTCTTTGCTTTTATCCATCGTGAGATGTTTCTTCTGTGACGCCTTGGTGATGAAACACCTTTTTATAGGCCATCATTTGAGACTGAACCAGCTGATATTAATTTGCACTGACAAGCGGCAGGATTGCTTTCTAATTACTGATTGTCTTGGCTTTCCATGCCTTTTTGCACCTCCCTTTCTTCATGTATTCAATACTTTTTCCCTGTGTCATTTAACATTATAACACATAACTTAATTTATGGACATCTATGGTTTGATTTCTTTGCATGTGTGAATTTCACGAGTTGTTACCAACATCTGGTGAAAATTTCATTTCAATAGCATCTTCAGAAATATATGTACTGAGAAAACAGAGCATCACCAGGGAAGATACAAAGTATCTGCTGATGTCTGTGTGTAGTAGCCGTCTTTGCAATCATTGACTGCAAAGGATTTGTCACTATCTGCTGAATATGATTAGTTTAATTTGTGGGGGTCTATAAAAAAAAACATGGTTAAAAATGCCACTATGCAGTTTAAATGCATTCAGTTTTTTAGTGTGATGTTCATGGACACCTTCCGACAACACAACAACAGAAAACACAATGGCAACACAGGAGCAACTCACAACTGGGAAGACTGAAAGAACTTGTCACTGGTGGGATGGGTCCAGCATCAGCTTAGAAAACGACATAATAAATCCTGACTATTTGTAAAGTTCTCATATTTCAAACTGGCAGTTGTTACATTTGTACTTTGATGTCCATCAGAAAAGGCCTTGTGTCATTTCCTTTAGTGGAAGGCAAAGTACAGTCACTTTCTGTAAACTAACTGCCAAAATAACTCTCAACATTAGACCTGGTATATCATTTTTCATTTTTTGCTCACACTGTAACACAGCAGCAGGCTGTGTGATCGAACCAGTGAGCCTGAATACAAAGACCGCCCACAGCGCTGACCAGCTGCATGTAAGTGAGAATGTGCAGCTTCCTCTGAGCCGGGTCGTCCTGCTGTGTCCCCCTGATGAGAGTAGACGCCAGGACACGAGTGTCCGTCCTTCCCTCCTGCCTGCAGCCACCGCACAGGACGGACTTTGATCTGTTGATCCCCCTGCAGGGACCAACCAGCAGCCCCAAATACCTGACTTCCTTCCTCTGGCTTTGAAGAGACGCCATGTCAAAAGAGACCACAAACAACACACACACGGCGTGAGCAGGGCTGCACAGTGTCCAGAAGGGGAAGGTGAGATGTATTCAGAGCCTTAGTATACACACATCAAATCCAGGTAACTACAAAACTTTAGCAGGCAGAGATGCTTCTCACCAATAATCCCAATAATAATTTCTTCCTCTTGATCAGTTATCAAGGAGGTTTTCCCCTTTTGATACTATAGCTGAATTATATTATTGGAGTGGAGTGGAGGTAGGTCTTTATTGGTCTTACAGTATATTAAAGTAATATCCTTTAATTTCCCTCTATAATACTGTTTTAAATTCGAACCAGGATGGTGTTTGTGTTTATAGTTTTAGGCTATAATATTATTATACACAGCATTTCTGGTTGAAAACTTCCTGACAAATGTTCTCTTGCGGTCATGTGAATAATCTTCTCTCAGTAGCAAAGATGGAAACGATGTGAAGCTGTTGTACTGCCGCAAAAGGTCTTAGGATGGATGTTGAGATGGAATATTGAGTTTGCAAAGTATGTGACACGAGATGCATCCCATCTCCTACCTACAGTCAACTTTGGTTTCTTATAACCATAAAAGTAACAGTAAAACAGCATTAATAGATTGTTTTTGCCACCTTGAGTCCATATGGCTAATGTATTAACAAAAGTTGTTTAGTATTCATTTGGAGTTATCTTTCTGGTATCTTTCCAATAACTCCTGAGGGAAATATCTTGCTTTTTACCTATTAAATGTTCCACTTTCTTCACCAGCTAGTCACTAATTTTGTGTGGTTGTACAGTGGGTTCATTGGAACGGTTTTGCTGCAGCTGCCAGCTGCTGCTGGACACTGAGTTGATGATAACACTGAGAGTGAACCAAAACATTAAAGTTGCAGGCCGTTTAGAAAAAAACAACAAACGCTGAAATACTCTGTAAAGCTGGGGGTACAAACTCTTGCATATTAAATTCCAGTCCATCTGAGTCCTTTGCTCTCCTGGGTCAAGGGCTAAAATGGGACTTGGTCCCTTACTCTTCTTTAGCCAAGAAATGAGGGCTTTAATGAGCTTCCATCCCAGAGGAAGATGTGAGTAAATGCACACAGTTTGGGCTCCTTGGCTAGGAAAAGATTAATAACCTGCACTGCTGGATTATATGTGAATGCAGTGTGTGAATACCAAATGTCCCCACTATAAATACTGAGATCCCGACTGTTGAAGATGTACATTTTGAGCTGATAGGTGAGCGAAATGGCAGCTTTGCTGTGTGTGTGTGTGTGCTCTCAGGGATGCATTCTGTGTATCTACACAGTTAGTGAGTGACTGACTCACTCAAACAAGGAACAGGTGGCGTTATCTATCTTTCTATTTCTTCATCTCTGCTTACTGTTAACCCAACTCGCCCATTTAACAGTAGCAGAGATAGGGGGACGTGGGTACTTCACAGCAATGGAGAAGAAAAAAAATTACAAGCACAAACAAAAAAAGTTTTAAATATGCACACCCACAAATACACCCCAAGTGGGATTTGAAAGAGGACATGACAGGAAATGAGGTAAGAGGAGAGACAAAAACAACAAGTGGGGGAGGAGGGGAGAAAAAAAGAAGAAGATGATAGGGGAACAGAGAGAGGGAATCAAGTGTGCAGATGGTGGAACAGTTGTTGTCAAACTCTGTGAAAACAGAGTGATGTACTTAACAAGACAAGTCTCTCTTCTCTTCCTCTCCTTCTCTGCCTTCTCTCTTCACGCTTGTCTCTTTTACTTCCTCTTTCACCTCGTCTCCTTTCGTCCTCCTTATCTCTCCCTCGCAGTCCCTTCTTCTCTCCCCCAAATGTGTCTCTCTCTCTCCTCTCTCTCACCCCGTCTAACCTCTGTCTCTCTCTGAGTTCTTTAAGCAAGTGCTGCTAACTTTGTGTTTGAGAAAAACAAAATGAGCCTCAAGCAGAGTTGCTGAAGTGGGAACACCTCCCTGTCCATATGGAGTTCTGCTCAGGAGAGGGTTGTGTGTAAATACAATGTAGATTTGTGCATGTGGTCAGGTTTGAGTATAGTTGTGAGGACTGACATGACATCCTACTGGCTAAGAGGACAATGTTCTATCAAATAAATCTGATAGTCCTTTGGTTTACACTTAAGATTGATGCCTCACTGTCTAATGTCCCAACATCTTGTTTCAACAGGAAATTTGTCAGGTAATGATACTATTTCACAGACATGATTGTTGGTATTAATGTCAATCGCAGCATACTGATGAAGGCTTAAGGCCAATATATTTGTCCTTATTGTCTTTATTCCCCTTCAGTAATAGAAAAATGTATTTGGGGCCTTTAGGCCAGTGAGTGTGGACTTTCTTTTTTTCTACCTTTGTCTAGTGGGTCTAACTCTGCATTTGATTGAGTTGTGGACGAGACCCACACTTTCAGCAAGAAACATGGCGACAGCATAAGCTACCTGCAATCGTAGAGAAATGAAGCACTCACAGGGTCTGAAAATCTCCAAAAACAGTAAAATATCAATACATTGACTTTACACTTATTTAAAATAATTTAGCATCACATCAAGAGCAAAATCACTTAAAGTAACCAGATCAACGAAAGTGGGGAAGGAAAGCTAAAGGTGAAAAAAGGAAGGAAAGTTATCCAGAGTGCAGTTTGTAAAATAAAACAACTGATCCATTTCCTGTTGAAACAGAGAAGCTCCCCTGTGTGTAAGTTTACGTATTCTACCTGGAAAAAGATTTACTCCCACAAAAATGTATTAACAACACTTAACGAATTGAAGAAAAGGCCGCTCAGGTGTTAACCTGTTCCCTTCAAAATAAAAATAAATAAATCCACATATTCAATCAGTAATTCATAATATCCTGTTCAGAATTTAGCACAACATAAAAGGATGCCCGCCTTATCCTTTGGGACTCAGTTTAGAATTAGATATGATGTTAAAACTGTAGCTGCTGTTAAGTGCAGCACTGACCGGCCTCTTCGTAAAGCATTGCATCATTTGACACACACCGAACGCGTCACATAAACAGAAGACATAGCCAGGGTACAGTAGCTGGGATGTACCAATCCGGGGGGGAAATGTGATACAATTGCGTCCTTTCAGGGGAGTCAAGACATCGGCAGCGTGCAGACTTACATAGAAAACAATGGGTGTGGGTGTTTTGATGTACATCATATGCCTTCTATGACTGTTGCTCTTTCTGCTTGCTTAATTCCTACAGTATGTAAACCACACACCTGCATTGTGGGGGAGTGATAGTTGTGACACAATACACCCCATGTCCTATTTTCCAGCACATCATTGAGACTCACCCCTTGATTGACCCATCCCAGCATTGTACCTTGATTCTTCTCTTGTCAGGTGGTAGCGTGTCTGAAACACAGCATCCCTCAGAGACATCAGCAAATTACAGCCAAACAAATTACAAGTTACAACAATCTGCACATGCATATCATTTATCAAAACTAGCGTTAGTCTTCTAAAGAAAAACGTACTACTAAGTATTCTTCTTCTTCTTCCTCTGCGGTCTTGTCACTGTCACAATAGCCGAGAGAAAATTGTTGAGGTTTAACAATATCTGGACCTCAGCAACCCCCCAGTCCTGCTTTATACAGATAATATTAGAAATGACACCAAGTGAGGAGTCTTGCTGTAGAGGTTGACTCTTCAGGTGAGGAATCAAGTGAAATAAAACACAAAAGGCTCCTGAACCCAGGGCTGCACTTTGCTTTCACTTTATATTCTTAACATCACCTGCTGATGTGTTGAGCCCCGGCACGTCCTGTGTGTGCCAGAGGCATGAAATAACACGCATCATATGGTGATACACCTTCGACAGCTGGGTAAAGATGTGTTCTGATACAATGCAAAGCTAATTTTAGAGGGACTTCAACTGCAGCGGCACAATTCAAACAGACAGATTTGATTTTAACGTATACCAAGAGGCAGCTTGATTTCATTAGAAAATATTTCAACTTAAATGAGAAATTTACATGACAAAGATTGACACACATTCAAATAAACAGGGGGTGGGGGTGGCTCTCCTCGGTTAATAATGACGATACTGGCTGATGCTAACATACTATTTTCATAAACATAAGCCACCCTGTGTCAGGACTGTGTGCCTTGGCGCCCTCCAAGGTGCCGATCCTGCAGGGAGCTATCCTGAGTGCTCTCTGTCCCACAGCAGTGGGAAGGCTGCTTATATTGGCTGTAGTGGTTTTTGTTTTTCAAAGAGAATAAACTCTTAAACAATCTCCTGCCTGTCACTGCACTTGGGTCCTCACTGCATTCTCACACCCTGACCCTCTCAAGTCTCAGAACACGTCTGTTGGCTATTTGTAGTGTGACAACACTTATTTTAATTAGTGCCTCCTGGTGACGCCTGGACCCAGTGTTCCCAGCCTACAAAAACGAGGTCCCGGTACTCATGCCCTTCCCTTGGTTTTGCTGGCTTTATTTTCTCGCTCCTTCTTCCTCTTCTCTGTTGCAGGCACACTGACAGTCGTGTGAGGACGGCAGCGTTACCTTACTTCCTCTGTTGTTCTTTTATGCACCTTACAACATCCGCACACTATCCCATCACTCATGCACACACTGACACCCGCACTCCACGTTTTGTTAATGTTCAGTTAAGGATTTTATTCATTTGTTTTGTTAAATAAATAACTTTGTTTAAATCGTTAAAATGGTGTGTCTCCCATATTTGTCATGGCCCAAGAGCCAGATGGTGACAGTAGTCAGTAAGCTGGGACAGCACACTGCTGAGGTAAAATATAGTTTAAGTAGACTTGAAATAGGCAAACATTTAGTAGACAAACATCTGCCTTTGAAAAAGGATGAATGATTATGACCCCACTTTGGACACGACAGCGACATTTTTCATTATAGCCATTCAATGAATTTGCATTCTCACTGTAATTACCTCTAGTTTTCAATCTGGGTTTCTTCCCCATGCACAAGGGATTCACAGGAAATGATGCGTCGTACTGGACGTGATGTGGAAGGCAACAGCTTGAACAGTACATGCACACATTTCAGAGAAAGGCAACATTCAGTAATGAGTTCAGCATTACCGTGTCCAAAGATATTGTTGAGGATCTTCCTTTGCTACATTTCTGACAGAGTAGCTGCTCCAGGCGTGACTCCAGTCTGCCCCAAATGATTGATACATGTGTCTTTTCAAACAGAAAGGGACGTGCTGTTAGAACACACCTGCTGTTACCTCCAGTGACCACAAGTGTCGCCAAATCAAACAGCGCTGACATCTTGAGGATTAAAAGTCCACGAGGAACACACTGATTCTGTGAACAACATACAGTACCAGCTCACCATGGGCAGCTGTTCAAGGGCTCAGCGAGGTTATGTATTTATGCTGCACACTAACCTTAGGAGAGTGAACATCATCATTCCTTTCATTTCTGTCTTCAGATTTCCAGCTGGTCTAAGGATTAAAACCAACTCTCCAGTCAAAAGTTCAATTGTTTGTTCTTTACCGCCTGCAATATGTTTTTGCATCATGGAGAAACAAAAACCAGGAATATATTTGGAGTTTTACTCAGTATGATTTGAATTAAACCTCACCAAGGTCTTCATGTCAAACTAAGAATAAAGGAATAAAATATATTGCCGGTGACAGGAAGGTGCTCTTTGGTAATGGGGTCTTTAATGCCGTAATCTTCACTTTTGAATATAAAAATCCTGAAATACACATTAAATAAAAAATGCCAGCGATGACTGGAAACTGCTCTTTGCTAATGGTGCATTTTAAATGTGTACATGAGTAGCAAGGTGCTGTTTGATTTTGAGTGACAAAAGAATCAATTTACTAACAAAAGACAGTGTGATTAGGATGCATAAGAAGTGAAATGTTTCATGATTGAAAGGTGCCCTTTGCAAGAAGGAGTTTTTGAACTGAAGTTACAAACAAAATCCTTCTCTCTTTAAGGCCAATAAAAAGCAAAAACTGGCACAGATTTTAAAGTTGTTATATGAATGTACTTTCATATATGAATGAATGAATCTCTTTTGCCTTGAGTCCTTGAAACCTCTCAAATAGTGAGACAATAACAGAGTATAAGCAAGTTATATTCATGTTAGTGTTTGTGTGGGATGTGAGTGTTATATGGTGTGAAAGAGAGCATTTGCATGTTTGCTTGTATGAATAGATGCATGTGTGAGTCAGAGTGGCAGAGAAAAACAATTAAGGGTGTGTATGACGTGAGTGTTAAGAGTGAATAAGATGTGTGTAAGAATATGATGATTCTTAATGCTAATATTAATGCTAATGCTTAATATTTGATAACTAAGATAACTATCTTATTTTTAAAATTGTTTTTATGTCTGCTTATATGACATGATTATTACTTGATTTGATTTTGAAATATGACAATTACCAATGGAAAGCCAGACTTGAACAGGAGAGTACACTATGGTATGGAGCCCTGGAAGGGACATGGAGGAAAATATAAAAAGGAGAAGGAAAAAAAGGCCTGTTTTTGCATTTTGTCACAATTCTGTCCATGATTCTGCATCACTTGGACACCTGGAAAACAGCAATAGAGCAGTTCATAGAATAGGTCAAGTTATATGCATTTATGCGCCTCAGGCCAGAATTGTTCAATTTAAATTAATTTTTCATATATATTCAGGCATGTCAGTTATACAGTGTTTGTCTCAAGAGCTTGCACTACTTTCTACACGGCAACAGATTGAATTACAACGTGAGAATAAAATAAAGGCCTGGAAGATTATGTAGACATGAAATTTGTGCATTAAAAATCAAAGAGGAGTTTTACAGCAGACAATTTAGTCCAAACACGTCCAACCATATTGCCAGACCAGAACACGGATTTTAGACAGTTCTGCAAAACCCCAGATCACATCCACTGCGCATAGTTTTAAAGTTCTTATTAAAATATGTGCGCATGCCAGTATGGCAAATAAACTATGGCCATGCAAAGCACACAGTATTGACACTGGGGACACGTGTTGTTAAAGATGGGCTACTAAAACACTTAAATATTAAAGACAGTGCCTTTCGTCTCATGCTTCAAGTCACTGTTGACCTTTTCAATATTTAACCAGGATGATGATCTTTCCCAAACCTTAAGCAAGTGCTTTGAGTTACTGAAACATAACTATAAAAACATTAATGATGCTAAAGTAGCTATGTGCACTAAACTAAATATGTTTTGAGCAGATACATTCAGTATGAATGTTTCTTCATTCTGGCACAAAATGTATTTCCTAATTCACATTAGTTGCTTGTGAATGCCATTTTTTGGAGAGGGCAGTAGTGTTTTTTAGGATTATGTTCAAGATTTTTCTTGTTAAATCTGAATCAAGGGTCAAAGGATAGACCGTGTCGTATGTTTACTGAGAATAGAGCCCTCTGAGACTAAATTGTGAATTTGGCCAGTATACTGTAAATATGGATTTGACCAGTTTAGGAATAAAGTACAAGTCAGGAGGAGGTATTTTCTGTAATCTTTGTTCCAAATTAAATTTTTTGGAGGTCTGGAGGTCTTCTTCCAAAATGTTTTGCTCAGTATCCCCTACAGGGATCCATACCATGGTCTCTGACGCGCTGCTGCCATATTATTTAAGAAAAACTGCTCGAATTTGTACATTTTCAGTATCTCCAGTTTTAATACCTTCCATGGATGTCTGCAACACTTGAAAAGGACAAAAACTCTGAAGATAATCTAATCTCACTACTGAGCAAATGAATATACTAAACAGCCCCCCCCCCAACAAACACAGGCACACACCCCCGCTTCATGTTTAGCATTGTAGCCCTGAATCCAGCTGCGAATATGTTGCCGGAAGCCTCACCGAGCTGCTCTGACTGCCATTCACTGCCTGTAAAATTCATTTATGTGAACCATGTGCACCAGTGAAGCATTTCTCATTTGAGTCATCTGGGCCTTATCTGCAGTTTTTAGCTGGTAATCGTGTTTCATGCTAATTTGGATCTGATTGGACGAACAGAGACGACTCTAATGGCTCATTATCTCCCGGTTTTGTGGAGCTGTCATCTTAGGTGAGAGGTGCCTGTGTGCTGAGGGCGTATTCTCATACTCTCACACACACACACAGAAGCTTTTTGTGTTTTTTCTTTTGGTCATATCGTTTCTCTCCATGATATTACAAAAAGCGTTGACTGGCAGTCATGCTGTTGCACATCGCTGAGTTATATTTTTAGTCTCGTTTGCGGCGTAAAGCACTGCAGTTAATGCCACAGTTCACCCTTTAGCCAACACCTTCACCACTGTTCTGCAAAGTGCTTCCATCTAGCAATTATAACCAAAATTATTCTGCCATCACTGTTGTACTCTCACGCTACCTCTCTCCATCCAGCTGAAGGCGATGCGCTCTTTCCTTATTGCCTTTGAAACTTTTGGCAATTCATCGCGTTAAAAGGACAATATTTCTCCTCTTGTTCCTGAAAGGATCAGACATCATCGTGGGGCCACGTTTGTAGAGGAGGTTGTGATTCACTGGAAGTTGTAGGTTCAGTGACGAATCTGTGTTTGTTAAAACTGGTTGTCTGATTTTTAACTTTTCCTTTTCATTGATCGAAGATGCACTTCGACCTGTGAATCGGGATGCTCCATCAATGATTATTAGCTGTTAGCAGTATGAGTGAAGTGTCAGTGAAGCTGACAGTAACTTCTCTGAAAAGCTACAGTTAAAGATGCAACAACAAAGATATTTACTGTATACAAAACTCCAGCTGTCTACAACAAAAAAGACCTGATCCACACAAACCCAAGCCCTATAGATCTGTACATGTGCATAAAACACAAACAACATGGGGACTCGCTAATAAAACAATTTGCTCCACAGGGAACCTTAAAACATTGGTTGACAAAAGCCTGAAAAACCGGCACCCATTGAATTCACTGGATAGAAATTGAGAGGTTAAGAGAAAAACAGAAAAAAGTACTTTGTTCCTGCTTAAACTTGAAACTAAAAACTAAAAACTTAATAATAAGAAGACATTTGCTTCATTGACATCCCCTGACAGGATTTCTGGGTTATATATGCAAAAGTGCTTTTATACAATATAATAAAGTTTCCTTTCTTCCAGCTGAATTTTAGCTGTATTTTTGAAATATAAGAAAAATAAAACGTGAACAAAGGCAAGTTCAAACATACCATGTTATATCGTGTTCCATACTGTATATTTTCATACTTCAAGTCACTTCACCTCTACATGACTGCGTGGGAGAGAATAGAGTAGCATTTCTGTACCTCACATATTTTTAGCGTAGCAGCGTAACACATGGCAGTAATAACATGTTGTCAACATACTATTCAATGTCTCCATCCACCAGCGCTACTGTATAATTCTCATTAAAAGCGCGTGTGTGTGTGTGTGTGTGTGTGTGTGTGTGTGTGTAAAGTCTCTCCTACATTAGCCAGAGGCAGGCTCTCACTGAAGCTGCTGTAGTGCCTACAGACATACAGGTTGAACACACACACTGACAGGTACCAGGTTCTAAGAGAGTGAGCGTGTGTTTGTGTGTGTGTGTGTGTGTATTTAAAAAAAAATCTTTAGTGTCATTTGGAAAAGTCATGGGTGTCAATCAATCCCCCCTTCCCTCCCGTTTCCACCAGTCACGACATGCTTCACCCGGGGTGTGTTCAGCATGAAAATATTTTGCACCAGTACGCAGTGATTTTCTGGCTGAACGATGTTTCGTCTCAGTGGTGCGCTGTGTTCGGCAACAGCCGTTTACGTCTATTTGCTGCCCTTCAGTGTGTGTGTGTGTGTTGGGATGAAAGCCAGTACACTCTCAAACCAGCAGAGCAGTGACGTGAACACAGCATGGGAAAAACTTTTCATCACAAAACGTACATTATATTCAAAACATGGATTTCAAAGTTATCTTGAATTACTTGGTGATGACACACGAGCGTTAACCTCCGGGGTTGAAAAATGAAGCCAACGCGCCAAGTGCCAAAAACTGCAGTTCCTCGAACGGCCACTTGAGGCAGGCTCCATTCAGCAACCAGGCTTCCTTCTGCCCGCCTCAGCTCCACCTCTTTGCCCATTTTTGGATTAGCCGGAGTCGGGGACTGCTAAGATGGCGACGGCCTGATCAGGTAGTGTACAGTGGGTTTATCAGAACTTGTTTGGTGAAAACAGCTGCCTTCTGCTGCTTCTGGAAACACTCCAACTGAATTATAATTAACAGAGAAAATACAGCTAAAGACGGAAAGCACAATAAAAATTGCAATAATGCCAAAGCAAATGAAATCCAAAACATTAAATAGAGCATTGACCAGTAAATCCTTCATAAAAAATCTCATTTCATTTTGACATCCATACTGAAAAGACAATTAAAGAAGCCATATTTTGCATTATGTTTGATCATTTCTTTTCTTAAAATGTGTTTTCACCAGAATATTGAGATAGGTAGTATGGAAGACCATTGAGATATAGCTCTATGTTATGTGTTTTTCATTGCATTTGATCCATTTAGGTTAATGTGACCTCTTCTCACCTGCCATGATGGTACCAACAGCTGGTACTCCCAGTTTCCACTTCCAATTCAGTTTGCAAGAGTACATGTTAACCTGTCTTCAACTTTCAGCCATGCAAGGGTAAGAAATCAATGTACAGCAACAGCTGAACTCCCCGGCAGCTAACAGTGACCTTGCGTTTCGTAAGAATGGTGTCAACTGTAAATACAGATACTCTCAGATTTCAACCATTACATTCTGTCTGACGAGGGGAGGAGAGTGTCAGCTGTCCGTCTAAAGCCTGTCAAAACCCATTCACTCTGAGTGTGTGTGTTTGTGTGTGTGTGAAGGCATGTAAATAAAGTTTCAGATTTCTCTTTGTGTATGGATGTAGTGTCTGCTGGTGTGCAGGTAAGTGTTCATTTCTTTGTGTGTGCCTTCAGTGACCTCATATCTCAATATCAAAGACTGCAGCAATCTCACACTGAGCTGTCTGCCAGCATCAGCATTCAGCAGACCTGACAGCTCCTCCATGTGTGTGTGTGCGCGTGTGTGTTGCAATATAAGGTATCATAACTCACTCCAGTAAAAGACCTCCACAGGAAAATACACACACAAAAAACCTGAGAAGAAATTCTGAGAAAGGTTTTTACACTTGGCTGAGATGGAAAAGTTGAGGTACTGATAAAAACAAAATGCGACAAAGTGCAACGGAAACAGGCTTAGCAAATAAATCATGACGTACATGGAGCATGTGACTTAAACGTCACTCAAGCTTCCACTGAAGAGAGGAAAACATCAGATCTGTGTGGAGCGATGAGGACACTGTAACCTTCCTCAAGTTAATCCATCAATCAAACATAAATGCCATATTTCCATTGTGTTTTATACATTTTCACCATTTGAGCTTTCACTGTTTATCTCAATGCAGCCAACTTCTAATATTCACATAATGGTAGTCGATGGAAACTCGATTTTCTGGAAGTTTGGTTACAATTTGTGCTACATATGGATGGAAACATGGCTAATGATTGGTTCATGTTGGTTCTTCTTTCTCAGTTTGTGGTTCATAAAAAGGAATTCTGGTAAATTCTCCATTCTGGGGGCATCCTGGTGGCTTTGAGGTCAAAGACCGACCATGAACACTAAACATGCCTGGTTCAAGTTTATGGTCGGGGACCTTTGTTGCATGTTCTGCATTTCCTGTCCCCCCTCCAGTGTCCGCTATCAAATACACTCCATATCACTATATCAATTTGTGAGATACATATTTAATCAACATGCTACTCATCTCATGGTCAGGTTTTAGGTATGAGGTTGTGAACATTAATTAGACATTAGCTGACACTGGAAACTGCAATATTTCTGCTTTCATGACCAACAAAAGGTGATTACAGATCCCACTTAAAACTTAGAGGTTGAGGTGTAAAAGCTCAACACTATCACTCATTTCAGTTCTAAAAAATGCTAAACCCAGTCCCTTAACCCTAGACCTGATAGCAGACAACACAGCCCAGAAATGATGAAATTCATGACGATAAAATAGGATACTGAATATGATTTGGGAATTACAAATAACACGTAAAACCTACATTAAATATTCAACCTCAGCAAAAAGCAAAAGATAGCTCCACAAAAACATTCTGACACACTGTGTTCAATGAATACTACTTCCCACTACTACCACTACTTCCTGCAGTCTATTGTGTTATATATATGTACATTAAATATATGTTTGTTCAGTTCTGCAGCAGACAGCTGGCTGACAAACACAAGAAAACAACAAGATAAGAGATATGAGGAATCACCTCACTTTCACACAATACGCCTGACAACATCCACTACGCTCTCTCTCTTGTTTTGACCTGATTGATGCTGAAACTCTCAGGAAAATAGTAACAGAACTGAAGCCCTCCACGTGTTCCCTTGACCCGATTCCTACCCCTCTTTTTAAAACTATTTTTGATTCTCTATCTGAATCACTCCTTACAGCTTGGTGTCTTCCCCACTGATTTAAAAACTGCTTTAGTAAAATCTCTTTTAAAAAAAGGGAACCTGGATATTTTAACACCCAGCAAATTTAGACCGATTTCAAATCTCACATTTTTAAGCTCAATTTTAGAGAAACTAGTTTTTAAAGTACCTTTTTAAACTCAAACAGTCCTGCTAAAAGTAATGAATGATATCAGCTCTTGACAAATCTTGACAACAACAAGGCTTCAGTTCTGGTACTACTTGACCTGGGTGCTGCTTTTGATACTGTGGACCACAATATATTAAGTGAGCATGTTGGCCTGTCAGGAATTGCTTTTAAGTGGTTTACCTCATCTCTTCACAGAGGAGCATTTTTTGTATCTATAGATGACCACTCTTCCAAACACTACAAGGTTACCTGTGGGGTACCACAAGGATTAGTTTTAGGACCGTTTATTTACTGTTTACTTATTATTGATTTATTATCTTACCTCTACATCTTAACTATATATCAAGCACTGAGTAAGTGCATTGAATAAATCAACGATTGGATGTGCCTGAATTGTCTTCAATTAAACATAGATAAAAAAGTCATTGTTTTTGGAGCCAAGGAAAAACAATTAAAAGTCAATCAGTAATGTTAAAAACCACAAACCAAGCCAGAAATCTTGGTTTAGTCATGGACTCAGACCTGAATTTCAACAGCCACATTAAGACAAGTCAGCCTACTATCACCTTAAGAATATATGAAGAATTAAAAGACTTATGTCTCAGCAGGATTTTGAAAAAAAACATTAATTTATCTTCAGTCAACTCGATTACAGTAATGGTGTATTTACAAGTCTCACTGCTGCTGCTCGCATCCTCACTGTGACCAAGAAAGTAGATCACATCACTCCAGTTCTGAGGTCTGTACACTGGCCTGCTGTTGGTTTATATTAAATCAGATTTGAGGTAACTTTTACTCTCCTATTCTATCTTGTTTTTATTTTCTCTTTAGCTCTTTTTAATTGTATTTTAATGTCTTTATATTGCCATATGTTGCTTTTACATTTTGTCTTGATGCCTTTTATGTTTTATGTAAAGCACTTTGAATTGCCTTGTTGTTGAAATGTGCCATACAAATAAACTTGCCTTGCTTCCAGGCTCTGTGGCCAACCAAACAGATGTTGGGGCTGTGACCAAAATGAGCCTGTGTGTGGCCTCCAAAGTATCATATTGTTGGGATCAATATTGAGCATGAAGCACTCCATCTGTGTAAAGCATTGCCACTTTTAAGATGGATCACTGATTAGAATGCAACACTCCTCATGAGGCCTGATGCATTTCACTGTGCAGAGCTGCATGAACATTTTACATTGTGGGCTATTTTCTGTATCAGCATGCCTGGACCAAGGAGTTAATAGGGTACAATGAGATATGATGAGATATCTGTGATCATTGCAACCCCTAGTTAGTGAAGCCCTTTAAAACTGTAGATTGTGTGAACAATGACCTTGTGTAATTGGCACGTTAATACTGATGTCAATACTTCTCATCTTTGCACTCACTATGGTTCATGAGGCTCCGACTCCACCTCCGCTTGCCAACATTAAAAAGACATTCAGTGGGTAACTATCTTGCTCTGCTTGGCTACAGGAAACTTCAGTTTAATTGATGGCTGCACATGTGGATTTTTGCTGCAGCTCCCAGGGATTAGTGCAAAAAAATAATTAGTGTTTCCACTTCAGCTTGTATCCAGACTATGAGGCTGACAAATATGCAAATCTGAGTCGCTGTATAGCTTTTGTGCTTGTGAGACACAACAATGTGCATTTGGGGAATATGAATTCACACACATACATTGAAATTCACAAAACCTTTATTAAAAGTGTGTGGATATATTTCAAGGAAGAAACTTTTATTCATATTTGTGAATAAATTATATTTGCATAATTATGTAGATACAATAATAAAAAGTTTAATATAGAGATAGTGTAAACTATTTAAATAGCAGTTCCTCTTTCGTTTACAACTAAAGTTTTATAAATGTACATACATATAAATATATAAAAAATTGTTGGGAAGAGAAAGGTCAGAAGACGGATGCAGTACTTCAAAATTAATTCCATTTTTCACATTACAGGATAATTAGTATAATCTAAAGTCCATCTAGTAGATCAGTGGCTAATGCCAGTGAAATGGGATGTATTTAATGGAATTGAGAAACTAATTGCAAAGTCTAAAACTAGATTGTCTGACATGTTCAGAGGAGGAGCTTTACTCCTCTAAATGATTAACTGTTAAACAGCAGATTCATTATTTCTCTCATTCTCCAGCCAGAGTCTTTGTTCAGTCTGTTTCTTTGTCTGTGTTAATTTTTTCTTCCTGCCATCATCACTTAAAACTGTTGATCTTGCTGTAAAAACTACTGAATGCGACCTAATGGAGGGAAGTCTGTTAGCTAGTTTATCCTTTTATGCTGCTGATGCCTACCTAGCTATGTGCAGTATTTGCACTGGTATTAATTGTAAAGTAAGTTCACTGCAACCGAGATCGTTTAATTTTGTGTTGCTCGGCACATACATACTAGTAATAATTAATATCAGTAATTTGATATGAAACTGTGACCACAATCCTATAACCATAGGGATTGGTCACACCAGCTGGTCACAACCAAACTGTTTTTTCATTTCAATGGAATCACTGCTGACAGTGGGTTTGCTTATGGAGGCGAAGTAAATATGGCAAGGCAACTTTAACAAAGGTAAGATGATTTACAATTTGAAAAAGTGCAAAAGCACAGGAAGCGATACAAGAGAAAATTTAAAGTAAACTAGTGCATTTTAAATCAAGTAAAAATAAAAAAAGATAAGAGTATTATACCGTACATACTTATCAACCGGTAAATCCACTTTGTACTTTACACTTAAATCCACGTTGTACTTAATTTATCTTGTCTGTACTATAGTCTATTATATTTTGATTTGCTTAGTACTTCTATTCACTGAGCACTGACATGATAGTGAGCAGCTGTAACAAAAGAGTTTCCCCTCAGGGATCAATTAAGTATTTCTGATTCTGAATACAGAAAATACACCCATATTTAGAAGCACAATTACTGTTACGGACAGAACTGACCGGAGACACAAGGAAGGTTATGATATAGTTTATTGCAACACAAGGAGAGTGGATAGAGAATGGAGGGAAGTATGCTGTCCTTTATCTGGAGATGGTGGAGCTCTGGAGTAGAGTGGCTGAACACCGGGGATTCGGTTCACACTGGGTTGAACACCGGAGCGACACACACGGAAGACGAGAGACACACGGGACCAGGAGCTGGACTGACACACACGGAGGACTGGAGTACGTAGGAGCTGGGATTGAGGTACTGGGTGCTAGAGGCTGGTAGTAGTTTTTGTTCTGGTAGAGTAAGTCCGAGGCGTTTGTAGAGTCAGGGGAACAAGCGTTCTATCCTGTGTCTAAACGAGACCGGACACAGACTGTGGTGAGGAGCTGGGATTTATAGGGGAGTGGAGTGCTAATTGGATGCAGGTGTGTACTGGGTAACAAGTGAAGGGAATCAATGCTCAGGTGAGGGAGTGCAGTGGCTGGAGAGAACATGACAGACTGTGACAATTACATTAAAAACAAGTAAAATGAAGGCTATTTAAAACTTAAGCTTAGAAGCCATTACAGAGTAGGCAGTGTAAAATAGGAAGGTTTTTAACGGGTCAGGGTCGGCACTTGTCTAATATCACCTGGGAGGTTATTCCAGGTCTGTGTTGCATGATAACAGAATGCTACTTCACCGTGTTTTGCTTTAACTCTTGGGGCAATCAGTAGGTCAGCCCCAGATGTTCTAAGGGTTCTAGGAGGTTCGTATGGCACTAGCATGTCAGAGGTATATTTGGGCCCAGAGCCACAGAGTGTTTTATAGACGAGCAGCAACATTGTGAAATCAATTCTCTGAGTGACTGGTAGCCAGTGTAAGGATTTTAGAACTGGTGTAATATGGTCATATTTTCTAGTTTCCGAGAGGACCCTTGCAGTGGTGAATTTGTTTGACTTGCTGAAGAGCTTTTTTTGAAAGCCCTGTGAACAGACCATTGCAGTAATACAGTCTACTGGAAATAAAGCTTTTCTAAGTCTTGCTTGGACATTACTCTGATTCTAACAATAATTTTAAATGGTAGTAAGCAGATTAAGTGACCGATTTGATGTGACTATTGAAATTGAAATCTGAGTCCAAGATAACGCCAAGATTTCTGGCTGATATTCTGTCTTTCTTTCTGAGTTCCAAAGAAAATGATCTGTCTTATCTCTGTTTAGTTGGAGAAAATGTTGCTTCATCCAGTCAATGATTTGTTCGATGCAATTACACAAAGATCCAACAGGTCCATAGTCAACTGGTGTAAGTTAAATGTAGGTTTGCGTGTCATCTGTGTAATTATGGTAAGATACTTTCATTATTCTGTATAATTTGGCCTAAAGGAAGCATATAGAAGTAGAAGGTAGGAAGATAGACCCTTGTGGAACCCCACAGGTCATAGCCTTCTGCTCAGAAACACAGTTTCCAATGGAGACAAAGTACTTTCTGTCATGAAGATATGACTTGAACTACTTAAGGACAGTTCCACAGAGTCCCACCCAGTATTTTAACCTTTGCAGTAGAATTGTATGGTCCACAATGTCAAAAATGGCGCTAAGGTCCAACAAAATAAAGACTTTGGCTGAGTCATTGTTCAGGCAAAGGTCATTTAGCACCTTGTGCAGTCTTGGTGCTTTGATGGGGCCGATTTCCTGATTAAAAGTTATCGTAGCAGTTGTTGAACAACTATTTCAATAACTTTACCTAAAAACGGTAGGTTTGATATAGGCCAATAGTTATTCATTACTGTTGCATCAAGACTGTTCTTCTTTAGAAGATGCTTAAAGACTGCAGTTTTAAAAGCCGTTGGGAAAATGCCTGAAAGGAGGGAGTTGTTAACCATGACTATCAGTTCTCAAAACTGTTTTGAGGAAGGTAGTGGGTAAAACATCAAGGCAACAGGTGGATGAACTGAGATTGGAGAGAATCTCTTCAGGTGTTTTGTCATTAATGGGATTCAATTGTACAGTTCAACAGTAGCAAATAAGATTTGTTGATATTACTGTTCTTGTTGATGATCTCAGAAAAAAAAAAGATTGCCTAGCAGTTATCAAGTTCAGGCTGTAAGTATGTAATTTTAAAGTGGATCTGAAGGTTTGATTTACGCCATTTTCTGGCGCTCCCTTTCCCGGGCCCTTATAAATGAGAGAATGAGAGTTTCTCCATGGTGCCTTTTGCTTACTAGCGATAAATTTAATTTTAGCAGGAGCAATGGTATCAACTACATTTGACATTTTTGAGTTAAATGTATTCAGTAGATCATCAACATGATTTGAAGCTGGGACAGTTTAAACAGTGTCCTGGTATTCTCATGAATGTACCTTTTTTTGACAGTTTCAGATCTAATGTTGATTTTTAGCATAATAGTCGAATCAAAGAATACAGAAAATGAGTGACATCAAACACAGTAATATTTGACATGTTAACACCCTTAGTAATAACTAGATCTAGAGTGTGTCCTCTATTATGGCTTCACATGGTAAATCAGATCTAACATTTTGCACGAACGTATGACAGATAGCTAGCTCAATGGCATTTTTGTCATTAACATTATCTACATGTATATTAAAATCACCCGTAATGACTAGACAGTCAAATTCAGTGCAGGTAATTGAAAGCATCTCAGTAAAATCCTCAACGAAATGTGGTGAGTATTTTGGTGGCCTATGTATGACTATATATAGAATAGTTGGAGAGAATTTTATTTCCATTTTAAACAATAATAATAATAATAATAATAATAATAATAATAATAACTTTATTTATATAGCACCTTTTCAAAACAAAGTTACAAAGTGCTTTACAATAAAAACATATAATAAAAGCAAATAAGATCCAGAAGACATAAACATGATAAAATTATTTAAATAATTACAACAAATACGATCAGATTAAGAAAAAGCCATACGATAAAAGTGAAAAAGTGAGTCTTAAGAAGAGATTTAAAGGAGGATACTGTGTTTGTTTTCCTGAGATCCTCAGGCAGGGAGTTCCACAGCTGAGGGGCCCCGACCGCAAAAGTGGTAACCTTTAGTGACAAGTCGAAATTTTGGAACCACAAGCAGGGCCCTACCAGAGGATCTCAAGCAGCGATCAGGCTCATAGGGTGTTAGCAGATCACAAATATATAGGCAGGAGCCTGACCATTCAAGGCTTTAAAAACAAGCAGTAAATCTTAAAAACAATTCTACAACTCACAGGTAACCAGTGAAGGGCAGCAAGGATGTGGTGTAATGTGGTCGCTTCTCTTAGTACATGTTAAAAGCCCGGCAACAGCGTTTTGTATCAGCTGCAATCTTTGGATGTTTCGCCTGCTGATACCTGAATAAAGTGCATTGCAATAGTCAAGTCTGGAAGAGATAAAAGCATGGATGACCTTTTCTAAGTCAGCAGAGGAAAGGAACGACCTGATATTGATTAGCTGTCTCAATTGTATAAAGCAGGACTGCACCACTTTAGTCACCTGAGCATCAAAGGACAATTCTGAATCAAAAATGACACCTAGGTTGCAGGCCTCTTTTCGAACATTATTAGATAAGGCACCCAGACTAGAGGAGAGATTATTAATGATGCTAATACTGGGGCCACATGGGGTAGTTATAATTACCTCTGATTTGGAGTGATTCAAGTGTCATCTGCGTAGCAATGGAAGTCAATGCCATGACTATGCATGATTTGACCCAGGGGTAGCATGTGTATGGTAAACAGGAGGGGACCCAAATAAGATCCTTGGGGGACCCCACAAAATAGAGGAGCACGAGAGGAGGAGGTATCTCCAAGCACTACAGTGAAGGACCTGTTCGACAGATAACAACATAGTTCTTCAGCCGGTTGATTAAGATGTCATGGTCCACTGTGTCAAAGGCTGAGTTGAGGTCATTAAAATGGAGTACAAGCCAGTGTCGGCTGCAAGCAGTAGGTCATTGGTGACCTTCACCAGAGCAGTCTCAGGGCTGTGTCGGGAGCGGAAACCAGATTGAATTTTTTCAAAGATTAGATTGTTTTTCATAAAAGTGATCAGTTGAGTGGAGACAACTTTTTCTAAAATCTTTGATAAAAATGGCAGCTTGCAGATATGTCTAAAATTACTTAAAACAGAGGGATCTAGAGAGGGCTTCATAAAAGGGGGTGGTAAACAGTGGCATGTTTAAAATTGGAGGGCAAAATGGCACTAGACAGAGAGCAGTTAATAATTGCTAAAATATCTGAACCAACCGTCTGAAATACAGCTTTTAAAAACCAAGTGGGAATGCAGTCTGAAGGGCAGGTGGATGATTTTGAAAAACAGTGCGTTCCAGGGTTGACAGAGAGATTTCATTTAAGTGGGTTAATGTTGAAGGTGGGCAGGAGTCAACATCGTGCTCTCTGAGATCAGTGTTAAAAGGCTGCCAAATCTCCACTATTTTATTATAAAAGTAATTAAGAAAATCCTCACAACGCTCTGGAGTGGATTCAAGTGGCTGGCTATTCAACCAATGACAGAATTTAGAGTTTTAAAATGGATTCTGGGAGTGTGACCTTGTCTAGTGATTAGGTCTGAAAAATAGGTGTTCCTTGCTTCTTTGATTTTGTTTTGATAAATGTACATTAGTTTTTTTTTTAGAGAAGCAAAGGAGGCAATGTGTTTATCCTTTTACCACTTTCGTTCTGCCTTCCTGCCTTGTCTCTTTAAATTTGTTAATTCTTCATTTAACCATGGCAGAGAAGGTTTCAGCTTTTTAAATCTGACTGGAGCTACATAATCTAGAATCTTTGTGTAAGAGCTGTTAAAAACCATCAGAGAGCACAAGGTCAAGCATGTGGCCTTTGTCATGGCTGGGCTCACATCGGACGTAAACGAGGAGGAAGAAGGGCAACAAACATGGATATTAAAATCACCAAAAATAAAAACTCTGTCATATTGTAGCATAATGACATAAAATCCTGAATAAAACCAGAGGTAAATTTAGGGGGTCGGTAGATTAAAACACATAAAACGGGCAGTTTGTTCTTTAAAATAAAAGTAAGACTCTCAAAGGAGGAGAAGCAGCTAAGCGAGACTGGGGAACAGCTAAAATCAAGTATCTGTATTACTGCAAGGCCGCCCCCTCGGCCTGTGAGGCTTGGCTGGTGAAAAATAAATAATCTGGGGCGGGATGATTCAGTGAGAGGGGCACATTCATTAGGCTTAATCCAGGACTCTGTGTTGATGAAAAAGTCAATATTATTGGTCATGATAAAATCCTGGCAGATGAAAGACTTACTGGCAAGAGACCTTACATTGAGTAGACAGAATTAAGCTGATTCAACAGCGGGGACGGAAGGAGTGGTTTTAACTGTGATGAGATTGTTTGTGTGTGGACTGCGAGTAGATTTTGCTATTGCACCTTGCCTTTCAGTAATCCTAACAGGAATTAATACATTTGTGAGGGAAACAGAAATAAAATCAGCACCAGCAGGATCTGCACTGTCTGGGACAGGGCTGTGAAGTGCAGAGCCAGGACACTGGGCAGGGTCGTACCCATCAAGTAAGGCTAAAAGCAATAAAGTTAATAAAGTTACAAATCAAGTTTTCTGTTCCTTTCCTGTCAGGATGCAACCCATCATATGTAAATGACACATTCAAAGGATGAAAAGTCTCCAGATTATTTTATAAAGAAACTTAGCCCTAAAAAAGGCACAAACACCTCCACCTTTTTTGTTTTGCCATGTTTCAGACTCAAACATGAAGTTTGGTGGGGCGGATTTAATAAGGGCCGCATTTCCAGTATTAGCGTCCAACCAAGTCTCTGTTAAAAACATAAAATCAAGCTTGAAAAAAGTTAGAAAATCATTGATTAAAAGTGATTTGCTACAAAGGGCCTAATATTTAATGGGACTACTTTTAGGTTTGCTGAAGCAGGGCCTTTGTAGGATTTAAGAATAGAACTGTGACCCACTTTTCTAATTGTTGTCTGGACACTGTGGCTATTATATTTGAGGTAGTTGTTCTCTCCCCGGTATTAAGCAGTCTAACCACAAAGGGGAGCTAGTGTGGTTTGCAGAGGGAGGGGTTTGCTGGTGTAGACCTTAAGTGACCAGGACCACTCCGCCATGCGACCGCTGGTAGTTAGGGTGAGGGAGAGTTCAAGACTGTAAAATAAACTGATGGTTAGAGTGCGTGAGCCCAGGCCATTGGGGTGAATGCCATCGTGCTGGAAGAAAGCTGGCATTTCCAGAAGAGATAAAAAATTGCCCACAAAAGCTACTCTGCGAGCAGCACAGGTTAACTGCAGCCAGGTGTGGAAGCTGAGCGTGCAGCTAAAGCGACCCATGCTGCAGTTGAATGGGGGGAGGGGACCAGAGACAAAGATCCATTTATCGTGGACCGTGAGAGAGTCGAGGAGTTTGGTGAAGTCCTGATTTAGTATTACCAACATGAAGGACAACATCCTGGGTGAGTGGATGCTGGGAATCTTTTCCATAATATCAGTTATCTCAGTACCCGGAAAGCAAAAAGTCGCTGCAGATTTTTTCTTAACATTCCACATGATGGTGGAGGGATCAGAGGTGGCAGAGAGCGGAGGGGCCCACGGAACAGCAGGGGAGGTGGAGAAAAGGGCTGGGAATCTGGAGCCAGAGGAGGGAAGTCCTGCAGGTCGAGGATGTCGTATTTATTTTCCAGCTGGATGTCATAGTGAGGAGGCGCAGGAGAGGAACGTCTTCCTCTCCTGCTTTGAACACCGACCAGCTTCCAGGACTCGTGGTGGGATGGAGTAGAGCTGACCAGGGCTTTAGGCTTAGCCCTGAGCCATAACCAGGACTCATCAGAGACAGCGACTGGAGGAGGTGGATCAGTAGCAGGACAGTGAGCGATGACACCAGACTCTGGAGGAGAGGCAGCTTCAACAGCCCCAACAGCAGGACAGGGAGCAGTGGCATCAGGCGCATGGCACAGGTTGTGTCTGCTTGTGCTGGACCGAAGGTGATGGTATCCAGGAGTATTTCAGTTTCCTGGATTTGGTATAGCGTGGAGATTCTTCCGCCCAGCTCTGTAATCTTATCGGCCTCAGCAAAAAATTTATAAAAAGTCAATTTACAAGAGAGCCTCTATGCAGAGTGTTTTTGCGTAGAGTTAACTTTGGTGCATACATTTTCACGCTAACCAGTTGCAAATCGTCTGGACAGTGCTGACCTTTGAGAAGACAAAGAGACAGAGAGAACTGGAGGGTCCAAACTGAAGGAAGAAAGTGTATCATATTAGCTGCGTGGCACCATCAGATTTCACACAAACCCTGCTCTGCTAAATGAGAAGCAAGGGCAATAATCTTACATACCCAGCTTAGGTCAACCTAGACATAACATGAAGTTTAAATTACTAATGCAAAATAGGTGAAAATGAACACATGTTGATATGCTTATATAAATACACTGCATGGTTAGGAATATACAAGCAGAAAAATGTGTCTTTATTGGTCACTGGGTGCTGTGACCAATGCAACAGCGATTAATGAGATTAATAGTAATAATGCATGCAATAATAATGTTCAGACGAGTAAAACAGCCACACACACACACACACACACACACGTATCCTCTGGTGTCCAGTTTGTAGTAGTTTAGAGTTGAGTGTTACATTGCCTGCCTGCAGGGGAGGTCACCTTTAAGCTACCAATTTAACAGCTTCGCGCCAGAGAACACACACACACACACACACACACACACATATTATACATCTATATATATATATACACACACACCCTGGAGCCCACCCAGTCAGAGATAGAGGACTTAATAGAAAGAGACAGCAATGGATTGTTCTCTCACTATGGTTAGTAGGTCTGTCCTGTGTGTGTGTGTGTGTGTGTGTGTGTGTGTGTGAGAGAGAGAGAGAGAGAGAGAGAGAGAATTAGAGTTGTCACTAGTCCGATAACAATGTTAAGGTGAGGAAGTGTGCTTATTACACACACACACACACACACACACAGCCTCCTGACAGGAAAGGTGACTTTTGGCCGAGAAAGAAAGAGAGAGAGAGAGACAAAGATGGAAAGTGGCCTGAAGAAGGAGCGGGAGAAGCAGCAAGACAGACTGAAAGAAAGAATTTGAGATATAAAGAGGTTAAGAAGAAGGAAGTAGCACCACGAGGCTGAGACGACAGAGTGCGAGTGTATTAAATTCAGAAATTCAGCGGAAAAACGTGTGTGTGTATGTGTATGTGAGAGAGAGAGATATATATATATAGAGAGAGATATTTGTCATTTGTGACTGAGGAGAAGGAGAAGAAAGGGGGGGCAGATGGGAGGATGAAGTGTTGAAAACTGGAAGGAGGAATGAAAGGAGAGAAGAAAGATGGGCACGGGAATTAAAGGGATGAACGAGAGGAAAAAATGATGAAGGAGAGAAAGGAAACAGGGATGGGAGGATGGAGGGAGGAGAAGATCAGGAGGATGATGCAGACAGCGAGGTAAACAAATACTGCTGATGGGCAGACTAGGGAGCAGAAGGGTTAACATTAGCATTTTGGCTGCAGGACACTAGCAAGCAGTCAGAGAGGATACAGAGTTCCAAGTTTAGTTTGAGGGAGCCATCGGTCTCCTTCTGAGTTAACAGTTGGCGGGACTGTAAATACGCATTGCTAATGGTGATGTGAGGAAAGAAGGGAGAAAAGGAAGCAGGACAGTTTGAAGAAAGAAATGAAGAAGACACAAAGACACAAGGAGAGATGAAAACTTTCCTGGAAGTGTCTTCAAATCATTGCTGTCATTATGTAAGCATTCAAATCATTTTAATTCTAATTTAAAATTCTAATTTAAAACAAATATTCAGACATTGCACGCTAACACCTTCTCCCCTGGAGATCTTCAGTCAGTTTCTTGATGACGATGTGATGAACACAAATAGAATGGCAGCAAAAACTTGGCCAGAAGGAAATGATTCAAATGGGAAGATGTTGGATGATGACCCAGAAAGGAAATTTACCAATTAAAAAAAGAGACTTTAAAGGTATCATCTCATGTAAAACCAACAATGTGATATACATGCTCAAATGCCTGTAGACCCCTCAGAAACAGAATCTCAGAACCCAGTCCACAAGTACCATTAGAAACCCTGACCAAAAGAGCCCTGTGGCCAACCATTTCAATCTAATGAACCACTGTTGCCTCTCTCGGTTATATTGGAATCAAACACGTTTAACTCCAACGGAGGGGGGAGACATCAAGGCTTCTCTTGAAACCTGAACTTTTCAATATAGTTCAATTCAATTGGGCTTTATTGGCATGGGAAACAGATGTGAACATTGCCAAAGCATGTGTGAAATAATATAAAAACATATACAAAAACAGAAGACGTGTGCTATCAAAATATATACAGATAGGTAAGATGAGATAATAATAATAATAATAATAATAATAAAACTGTAGACTTGCAGTTACAAATACAAGTGAAAACTACAGAAACATTGCAACATTTTTTTAGTGAATGTGTGTGTTGGTCATTCACTGTCCCTCAGGTTGTGTGTGTTGATATATAGCGCGCAGCAGGATCTGCCCTGCCTCCTTCTCCTAGGAATATTTTTAAGGGACACTCTATTGAGTGTCTTCCTCCTAATATATGATATGTGTATATATATTAATTGTTTTTTTCTGTGTGTTTTTTTATTGATTGTTACCTTACACTATTGAATTTGGTACTTTATGACTGCATAGCTATGAACACTATCGTGTATGTGTGTGTGTATATATAGATATATACAGTACGTGTTTTGTCTGTGCAGTGGATGCTATGTATTCTATGTCAAATAACAGACTCGGTTGTATCATGTGACTGTTTTATGTGTATATTTAAGATGCATTGTCCCTTTAGTCTGATGAAGAGCAGTTGTGGATGTGCATTTATATAAATATATTGTGACAAATTTAACACAAGTTCTGTCCTCTTCAGACGCATCATTCAGCTGGGACTTGGTGCTTGTGGTAAATAAATGGAAGGAGGTGGAAAATGCACCAACAAATCTCCAAGGGCTGGATTTGTCAAGTGGATGGACACAAGGGAGGTTTCTGTATGCTCAACAGTGCACGCAGCATACACAGGGGCGACAGTCTTGAGACAGTGCAAAACGATTTCACTCACACCCCAAAATGGTGGCAGTGTTTTATTTCAGTTTCATGTTTTGACCACGATCAGGACCCTAGGCTTCATATAGACCGAGCACACAGACAGATACAAACTTAAACACTGTGTTGTTCCCACAGTCTGAGTACTGACTACTCTAAACTCTGCTTGACCCCTCTGAAGCTCCTGCTGCCAAACTTGTTTCTGATCCTTTTGTTTTTAGTCCAGTTCTACTTCCTCTGTACGTTCTCGCTTTAATTTTAAGAGGCTTAACTCGTGGTGCCACTCCATTTTACAGGACATCCAAAACAGAAAGTTTTCATGCCAGCAGTTTTGGATTTTGAGCAGGCTCTGCTTGCTAGCAGTGCTGGGTAAGTCAACAGAATAGCAATGTGTGTGTCAAAAAACCCTGATGCAAGCTGTTCAATGGGCTGCACAGATGTGGACGCACTACATGTTGCTGCAGGCTTCTTGAACTGTTGCTGCACTCTGGCTGCAAATCACAGAGGGATATAAGTGTTTGGGTTAAAAGTGTGATTTTAAACATTTGGAAAAAACAACCACACCTGCTCTTACAAACATGCCTGGTGACAACATATGTTACGACCGTCACAGTTTCTCTGTATTCCCTAGTATTTTCCTGCCCTGTGTCTCCTGTCCCTCCCCCCTCTGTCTGTGTGTGTGTGTGTGTGTCCGTGGGCGTGGCTGCTCCTCCTGTCTCCCTCCACTGGCTCTCGGTTTCACTGCTCTCACTCACCTGACGTTCATCCTCCAATCACTCCGCTCAGCCAACACACCTGCCTCCCATCAGCATCAACTGCAGTATAGCTACTCCGGCTCTTCATCCCCTCATCCCCAGATTGTTGTTTCAGCCTCTGTGGTAGCTACTAGTTGGCCAACTCTTGCTTATTCAGACCATTACCTCCACTGCCATTCTGCCTGCTCCGGATCCAAACCCCCGGCTACATCCCTCACCACTTTTTCCTCACTTTTTTTTTACACTCCTCCCCTTTGTCTAAGTTCTGCAATTGAGTCCATCCTTTTGGCAAAACGTAAGAGCATATGGTGGTCTGTAAATTAGTAAAGAGTAAATGAAGTTCTTAGTCAAAGAATGTCTGAACTATGCATAATTTAAGAGACTTTCAGATGATGAGGTTTGTGGTTTGAAAATAAATAAATTTTGTCTGCGTCAGTTAAATCCACAGTCCACGTTCTGTGCAAAAACACGCTAAAGTTGAGTTGATTTGAGGCTTCAGCGATCTGTGAAAGACAAATCAGGTGAGGATCTTCCAAAGTTACATTATTTTTAGTAAGAAATTCCCACTTTGTTTTTTGGCAGTTTTCCCACGTGGAGCTGTGTGGAAGGATAGTAACACCCACAGAAGTTTTACTGAAAAGGAGAGTGGTAACTTGATAAGATTTGTTCTGGATTTCGTTAAAGGCGGCTGAAGACTGTACAACCACAACAATCGTGAAAGTTATTGCATATCACACACTGTAAGGTTGGGTCTAATAAAATCTTGTGACTGTATGATATCAATTTGAGGCATGTCAGATGCATATGTGGTGAATAATGCCACTACGATAAAAAAGTATATGACTCTAATATTTTGTCAAACCCATTTATATCAATGAGGGTAGCGTGAATAGTAAAAACATCTCAGTATAACACGATATAATTCGACAGTCTTCATGAAGGTAGGATTTATTTCATGGCTGTTGCATTAGACTGCATTTGTTTTAGCTAGCTGTACCTAATAAACTGGCAACTGAGTGTACATAATACTGTAAGTTTAGGGGAACCCAAAACCACAGCTACAAGGTCCAAGTCTTTTTGATAATGTTCCATTAAACATAACACTTCTTCACTTACATAAAGAGATGCACACATATTATCATGATCGAGTAAAACATGAATATTCAAAAAGTTTCACCCCAGTTGTAATGAACTGTAATGTCATTTGGTCATTTGTCCTTTGATCATGCCTCTATTTTCCCCCTCAGAACCTCAATAGAAACGATTAACTGAGATCTTAAATTTGGCATTTATCCAGCACTCAGATCACCAGGCACCAGGAAGTTAAAAAATATGTCAACTTTTAGCAAACTCAGACAAACAAGTTAAAGGGTTTTCAAACGGGAGCCAGACAAATGCTTTCTACAAGCGTCTGAGTGGAGCCCGAGTTAAAACAGATGGAAAAGAAATGGTCTAGTCTTCTTTTGGCTCACTTTGTTTCTATTCTGTTTCTTCCTCTTCAGTTGAATATTTTGCCCAAAGATCTGCTCTGCTGACCTGAAATACCATTAAAACTTAACCCCCCCCCCCATCAACAAGACGACTTTAGAGTGGGAGAAAGGTTCAAGTAAGCATCTGAGACTTTAGGAACTGATGCCTTGCTCTAGGGCAAACTGGCAGTGGGTGTTTAAGAATTCATCCTTGGACTGATCTTCAAATGCGGTCAGAGGATCCAAACTTCAAACTGTTTTACACCTGCCAGCTCTGTTCTAATCTGCAAGATGTCAAAACCTGCCACACACACACACACACACACAGCCACAGCTATTCCTGCTATTATTCAATATTACTCAGACATTAACAAAAGCCCTTTTTATTCCACTGAGCACTTAAGGCAGTACAGGACATTTAAAGTGACAAAGGGCACTTAAAGCAGCTCAGGGAATAAGTCCGCAAAAAGGCAATTAAAGCTGCTAAGTACAATCAAGTACAGGCGAGGCAATTAAGTCTACACACTTGTGTGCCTTTAACTCTTTCAAAGTTCCTATTTAAAGATGAACCATTAGAAAGTCGGTGAAAATGCTTCAGACTTGTGCATCCTGATTGAGATCGAGCTGCTGGGTTTGTAGAGCAGAAGTGCTGCTGACAACTGAGAAACTACTGGGAAGTGTGTTTTCACTTTTATAATGTAGTAAACAATACCAGAGCTGCCTATCTCCAAGAGTCACATCAATGAAAACACTAAAACAAAACTGTTGTTACAGAGACCAGCACCGAATGTTGCTGAGTCAGGCTTAGATCAGCGGGGCAGTCAGTAATCTTGATGGTCTAATTGTGGAGACAGAAGGTAAAACTGTCTCTCACGGCTCACTCTCTGGAAAGCTTCAGTCTTTTCCTGTGATTAGAGGATCTCTCCATCTAGACTGTGATGTCTGAATCATGGAGAGACAATCAATTTACGGATTCCTCCAAAAACTCTCTGCATCTATCGACGCATCTGTCTAACTAGAAATTAAACTTAAAGGTGCCCTGTGGAGCTCTCTTGTAAACAGAAGTTATGTTTACATTCAGTGTTTCTCGCCGAAAGGCAACAATAAAACGTTCCTTCCTCATGAAGCATTTGCCCTTCCACAGTGTACCTTTAATGGATCTTTATACTCCAAACCAATCAATGGTGCCAATAATGATTAAATGATCTTTAGAATGTTTCTAAAAAATAATTATTCTCAAACCAAGCTTTTTTTAGTCTCAACAAGATACAGTATTATGTGATCCGCACCTTGTGAGTTCAGTTTTTTATCTAATGGGAAAACGTTATTTAAACTTGTGGGCACACGTTTTGGACAGCTACCCAACTGTTTTAAGGCAGACCTGGAAAAGCTGTGAACCTACTCTTTAGCTTTTTCCTAGCTTTTTGCGAAACTGAAATTATGATAGTAAGTGGAACTTGAGTTTTTTTTACATTTGAAGCAGTTTTCTTGGCCCTTCATAAACATCTATGCACACAACAGTCACATCTTGTTTGAAAAGCATAACAACTCGTCTGCACAACATAACATATATAATACACATTTTTTTAACAGGGTCCCCGCAGATCCTTAAAGTCTTAAAACGTCTTCATTCACCAGACTACCACCATGTTTTATTTTCATTAATGAGAAGTAGTTATGTTAGCTAATGTGCACTGAATATTTTGGTTATTCAAATTCAGTAAAACTCAATAACAGTGGATACTGTAGTCTAGTGTGTCGATTTCTTTTGCCACAGTAATGGTGTTATTTTTTCCTTTTAGAGGTATTAAAAAGGTCTTGAAAGTCATTAAATTTGTACCTGATTTTAACTGGGGCTCAGTTTACTTCAAGGTAGATATTCCAGGTAATTTTACAGTGATTAGACATTAGACAGTGAAGACATCTAACATCAGGTTACAATGGCTCTTCAGTGTGATTAGACAACATGCTGGGGTCTAAGGCAAAATTAAGGTTTGCTATTTTCTTACTAAGTATTACAAACATTTTACTTCTTTTTTTTGTTATGTTGTGTTCATCTATACCACTCAACCACCAGGACTCCCAGTTAATTTGTTATTTTATACATGTGACTGTCTTTGGTATATATTGGCTCTTAATGAGAATGAATAAAGTGCAATGTATTTATTTTCTGATGTAACGCTGGGTTATAAACATAAAAAAATATATTGTGCAGAATGAATGAGTCAAGTAGAATCACTGCTGGTTGTTTAAAGATGATCAGGTCCTGGCAGGACGACCGCCACTGTGAAGACGACTACAGAAGTTGCTTTTTTTCTGTAGAGTCTGACTGATGACAGCCTTAAGTGCTCAGGCGGGAAGATGAAAATGTTTTTCTGGAAGAAAGAAGATTATTGCTTAGAGACACAAGGGACTCTGCACTGATGGCATGCTGTCATCTGCACTCTTTGTACCTTCTGTGCTTTTTTGTTATTTTCTTACTCACTTTAAAGTTTCACCATTTCAGAGTTCTTTATGACCTGAGTAAAAGACACACAAGCCTTAATAATTTTGTAGAGACTTCACATATGTTTTGTATGCAGACAACAACCCATATCATGTGTCATAACGTGCCAGATGGAGGACAGTTTTATTGAAAGTAAATTGCAAAACTATAAGCACATATATTTTAATATGCATCTCCTCAATGAAAATGTTGTATAATATAATCTTAGTGCTTTATTTAATCCTTTGAACTAGATGGGGAATTGAACCTATAACCCTGACAGTGTTGGTGCCTCAGGCTGTATTCAACCTTTTCACTGTAAAATGCAAGAGGATCACTGATAGTGATCACTCTCTCTGCAAAATGTTGCATTTGGAGGCTTAATTGGTCAAATTTGTAAAACTTTCATGTTCATATTCAATATTTCACTGCCATGTCCATGAATCTGACAGGAATTGAATGCAGCTCAGTCAGAAACAGAAACACAGAACAGCAATCATTCAGCACCATAGCAGCTACAGTGAAACACAGTTACCATCACATGGTGTCATCGTTACCCAGAAGTCCTCCTTACCAAATGCTAAGAAAGGTTAAACCTTAAAGAATAGCACGTGATTGCCTGCTGAGGACGTAATTTACGCATTTCAGAGTAAGAGCACGCAGTCTTTCTATATTTAGGAATCTCTGCCTGTCTGTATGTGTGAATGACTGTCCTTCGCATATCTCGAGAACCGCTCCTCCGACCGACTGCACACTTGGCGGGTGTATTGCTGAGGACCCAAGGGAGTGAGGTGTGGAGTTTGAAGCCAATCGGGTGAGCAGTTCTCGACAACGCTACAAGCAGTAACACCGGGAGCCAAGCAATCGGCCCGTTCCCATCGCACATGCTCCGAATGGGCACGCCCCACAGTGTAAAGGTGCAACAGGCCGTGCCTTGTGCTCCAGCAGGGGGTGTTCGTGAAATGCATGATCAAGATTAGGTTGTTTGGTGACTTTCAAAACTGTTCAAACAACGTTACAAAATGATTCAAATAACCTTTTTTTCCGATCTGCCACTTCTGCGTTGAAGGTCAGCTACAATAAAAACTACTGGGTTGAGGTTAAACGTATGGTCATGGTTAAAAGAAGCAGAAAGCAGTCTCCTGTGTCAAGCTCACACGATTTGTCGTTTCTAGCGAGCTAACAGCTTACGTTCAATTTGTGTGATTAAAGCGAGGCAAAACTTTGCATTGTCTTCAGTGTAAACACACCTCAGCTCTACCATGCGACTCGTGAAAGAGGAGATGAGACTGGAATTTCTTAACAAAGGGAATCCTGCTGTATAAATTTAGAAAGAAGTGTGTGAAACCTCAGTTAAAACTTGGAACAGCAGTGATGAGAGAGGACTCATCACTGCAGCTTTTTTATGTTTTGTTTTCTTCTGTGGATTGAAAGTTCTCATTTTGTCTAAGGTTTGACAGTCGCACAGTGTTATCTCTACAGAGACAGAAGAGGATGAGAGGTTTTCGTGTCTTCTCTTCTCGAGCTGGCAGGCCGTCCCTCTTTGCATTTTGGTTTTCTTTCTTCAGAGACAACAGGACACAGAGCGGAGGAGGTTCTGGTGGGATTCAAGCCAAGGACGACTTGGGGAATGTGTCACGTCAGAGGTGGAGGTTTTATCTTCTCTCATTCGTTCATTAATTGACATTACACACACAATCAAAGTCTTATTAAGTTGTTATGGCTAACGTGTTAGCTAACAGTTACCTATTTACACATTCAACAGTTATGGAGAAACATTATCATTCACCAGAGTGCGCATGCGCCAGCCCGCATGCTGCCTGTTGCCGTAGCTCCGTCTCGTCTTGTGCAATATTCTGTGTTCTACTTCCGTGCAATATTAGTTTTCCCTTGTTAGTTTTTTCTTATTTATTGCTACTGATACTATATACCTCAATTACTCTTCGACAGTACATGCACCCCTGCTTATTAATATTATTTATTACATAAGGAGTTACATTGTATTAGACTGTACTTTCATCATCAACCAGTAAACCCACTTGGTACTTGACACTTAGTTTATCTTATACTTATACCGACATGATACTTAACTTATTTCTGACCTGTTTTATAGTGTTTATAGTGTGTCATATCGTTTTCTAGTACTTTCTCCTGTGTGCACTGACGTAAAGACGAGCTACTGTAACAAAGAGTTTAAAGTTCAATAAAGGATTTCTGATTCTGATTCTGATGTAGAGTAAGGCCAATATTCTCTCTCCTTTTAGCTCTGGTTTGGTCCCCAACTCCTGAGAAAAACATCCGGCTCTTTAGCTGCTAAATGCTTCGCTTTCTTCAGCAGCTGCTCTCTGACGGTGTCTGTCTGCTGTTTGCTGCTGAGCAGGTCGTGTACAGTGGGTTTATCGGAGCTTTTTCACTGAAAACAACTGTTGAGAGTGATGAGATTTAACCATGAAGTAAAGTTGATTGATATTACATAAATCATGCTTTTACTTGCCACAAGCAGAAACTGTGAGGATTAAAAAAACAAATTAAAAACAAATTAAATACATTGTCAGTGCACAGGTTGCAGTTCATTAAAAATGTTTCCTGATTGTACTGATTTTAAAAAACAAAACAAAACCATCCAAAATGTAATCCGGTCAGCATTGCGGACATATTTTCTGTTGCAAATTAGCAGTATATAACTAAAATTTATAGGAGGGAGGGTTTAATAAATAATTAATCAGAGAAACAGGAAGCTCTCTCTGAATTCAATTCAATTCATTTGGGCATTATTGGCATGGGAAACAGACGTTAGCACTGCCAAAGCATCTGTAAAATAAAAACATAAACAGAAGAATTGTGATATTAAAATATATACAGATAATTAAGACAGGATAATAACAATAATAATAACAATAATAATAATAATAATAATAGACTTGCAGTTAAAATACAGATATAAAAGTGAAAACTAAACACTGCAACTTTTTTTTATTTTGTGTGTGTGTGTGTGTGTGTGTGTGTGTGTGTGTGTGTGTGTGTGTGTGTGTGTGTGCAGGTCATTCACTGCCCCTCAGGTTGTGGCAGGTTGATACATGTTGGGCAGCAGGATCGGCCCTGTCTCCTTCTACTCTGAGTATTTTTAACTTTGAGAGCTCATTTAGCTCTTTGAAATCTGAGATTACAGAGCTGAACTTGTTAAAGTAAATGTATTTCATTGAATGTTGTACACTGTAGGAGGAAGTGCATCTCTCTCTCTCTCTCTCTCTCTCTCTCTCTCTCTCTGTGGGGTTGAGCTTACTGATGGGTGACTTCCTGTTTGTGTCTCTGTAGTTTTCTCAACCTGCTGGTTTTGAATCCACAGGTCGCATCCCTCTGCAGGGTGTGTTACTGTGTATAGGTGTGTGTGTGTGTGTGTGTGTTCTTGCTGCTGACATCAAAGCAGCACCAGACTGATCCTCCCAACATGACACTAATGCCTCCCTTCCCTCTGTCCTCTGCTGACTCCTCATCTCCTCTACTGGCTTCCTCTCATCTTCACCTCCTCTCTTCCTCTTTTTCTCACATTAACCTCTTCCTCCTCTTCTCTCTTCATCTCACCTTTTTAGTTCTCCTTCATTCTTCTCCTCATCTATCTTTTTCTTCTTTCTGAAATGGCGCTGGCAGCACCTCGTCGTTAGGTCTGTTCTTTTTCTTCTTTTCTCTCTTCAAAGCAGCTTTTCATCCCCTCTTCCCTCCCATATAGGGGTGGCCCAATTCCTCTCTGCTTTTCTCTCCCATTTTCTCTCTTTTCTCATCTTTTTCCCCCTCATGTTCTCCTCCTTCGTCTTCATGTCTCAGAAGAAATAGGCATTTTTCAGGATAAGTGGCGTATGAATCTGAGTGCATAGCAGGGACATTATATTTGGGATTAAGAGCAGTTCAGTGTTTTTCACAGAATTTGCCAAAAAGGACACAGCAGGACACAGTGGAGCGGGCCAAAAACGTCTTACTCTGTACGTGTGTCTGTTTACAAGACTGGGCATGCTTTCCTGTAATCCGAAAACTTTTTTACTGTTACTGTCTGTTCCTGCAGACCGTCCATATTGGTTCCTTTTAACCAGGACCACGATCACTCCCTAACCTTAACCAAATCGTTTTGGGCCTAAACCTAACCAATCCTTGACCCTAGCTTTGTCAGATCCAAATGTTTGATGAAATACACAAATGCTTATATTTACTAACAAATTACACAAAATTATATTTGTTATTGTTTTTACGTACATATAGCAGGATTAGTTTTTTCTTTGTTTATGTCACTTCTCCATTGAAGTCTGTGAAGCAAAAGAAGGAATGCTATGGTTTTGGTTCCGCTAATATACGCATATACTGTATTACAGTAGTTATTAAAACCAGTAAAGTACAGTGACAAAGTACATCAATCATAAACTGCAGATGTGTATTCAATATGCTGTAAAACACAAAAAGGGTCTGCAAAACCAAATCTTTACAATACTATTCCTCTTTGACTATGTAGTCTAAATCTCTCTTAAAAACCCACTTTGATAAATAATTTCAGCATTTAATCATCATACTCTGTATCTTTACTCTCTTTGTGTATATGTATAATACCGCATTTAGGAGATCTTGTGTTATTTATGCCTCACTGCAAACTAGATTTCCTTTGGGAATAAAATTAATGAACACTAACTGCCAAAACACTGCAATGCCAGCAATAGCATGTGTTTTTTATAGAATCAGTAAATGTCTTGGAGATGATTCTTTCAGTTTCTTGTTTATTGTATTTCCGGAGTTTTGGCTCAAACACACAAAATGAAAGCATGACACAGTTATTGTTGGGTTTGCTACTGTGTTGCTAGCATGTTGCTAATGTTATATGACCACTGTAAACTGTAGGTGAGACACTTTGATAACAATGTCCCTTGAACAGTCCTCGACTTTGACACGAGGAAAGACTTTCTGTGCTAAACCCAACTTCACTTTTCTCACCAACTGACTGCAAGTCACAATGGGAGTCCCCGACCATATCAGCAATCCCCCCCTACACACACACACACACACACATATACACACACAAATGCACATCATGCACAAAGGCACAAACACATCAGCGGTAAATTGCTGTTCATTCTGACTCTGAGTCACAGCGTGTGTGTGTGTGTGTGTGTGCGCGCGTGTTGCCTGAAGCACCCTAATAGGTCTTGATAAGAGTCAATCAGAACAAAGAGAGAGAGCGAAAATAAAGACAGATTGACTGCAGAGAGACCGTAGGCGAAAGTCAGACAGTCACTGAAGAGAGTGAAAGGATGAGCGTCAAAAATAAAAGAGCGAGAGACAAAGTAAAGGACTGGGACGGAGAAAGAAAAAGAGAGCGAGGGCTGGAGGAGAAAATTACCGCTGCTCAGACTCCCAAGAGGAAATGATGAGGAGTGTCGATATCAACAAGAGCTGACACCTCTTCTACCACACACACACACACACACAGTATTGGGGAGAAGCTTAAAGGGATACATATACTATCCATCAGCTGGAGGTGAGCAGCAACAGCAGTGATGAGTCTGATTCTGAGCATTATGAGTTGCAGACATGTTCATTAATAATTCATTGAGGCAGTTATCACATGTGACAGTAACAGATGTGCATTAGTCCTGTCAATTAAAAGACGTTTTCCCGCCACATTGCAGAGCGATGAAGAGATGAAGTGCTGTGATTTATTTTTTACTGTGAACCCATCTTTCCCAGATCTCAAGCAGCCACAGAGACGGTTTGGTGAATGTAATTATTTATGTTTTAAGTTTTTTTTCACAATGTTGCAGCATGGACATAGAATAGACTTCAGGGCAGAACAAACTAAAGAAATCTTATTAGGAAGGTAACAAGTAGAAGCTAACAAAGTAAAATAAAAAATTAAAATGAAGGTATCATAACTTCCTCGCCTCCTCAGATAAACAGGAGGACACAGTGTGAACACGAGAAAGAGCTCCAAAACGAAAAACAAACTCTACATGTGGTTTGAGTGTGATGCTCAATTTATAACATTTCTTTCAACTACAGTTTGGTTTCATAAACTATATAGTTCTTCAGAGAGAGTTTCTGTGGTTCAGCTTCTTTTACTTTGACTTGGCAGCTTGTAAAACAAGACGCTCACAGAAACAGTTGAGCTAAAAAAAAACACTACAGCTCCATTAACCTCCCGTGACCTCCGCGTTCACTTGATGGATGATTGTGTATATGTGTGTGTATTTGTGTCTGTGACTCTGTGTTCTCTGCTCAAACCAGTGAATCAGTGATTCCTCAATTAGTGTGTTTGTATGAGCTTCTGTGTGCATCATATGCTTCAGTAAATCATTACATCATGTTGCTGGTTGTTGTGTGAGTGTGTGTGTGTGCTGACGAAATTTCTCCACGCGGGAGCAAAGTGGGGTGAAAAGGTTAACACCCCAATCCATAAAAAAGTTTTTAAAAATTATTTGACTTACACATGAATATCAGTGTGTATGTTTTTATTACCATCTGTAACTCTGTTTCTTTTCAATTTTGGATTTCGTTCCCTATCCTTCCACTTTCGACAGCATTTGTTTACATAATAATACACACAATATTTGATTTCTGCGTTCTTTCTTATGGCATGGAACTGTTCCTCTTTATTCCGGTACATGCGCTCTGGGTGTGTGCTTATATTTAAATTTTTTCATTTCATTCCTTTACTCTTGTTGCTGCAGTGACCTTACTTCACAGCAGGATCAATAAAACAAACTTCCTATCTTTTAAAGTAAGCAAACAAATTGCACATCCTTCAAATGCATTCAGATCTCACATTTAGCTGTCATCTCCTCACAGTTATCCCATCACAGCTCCAGAGTGATCACAAATCAAAAGCTGTCAGGTGATTACATCAAAATATTAACAAATCCAGCAAGTGGGTCCAGCAAAGGGTAAGGCAGAATTGGAAAATGCTAAACAAAACATTTCTATCATTTTAGGTCCAAATGAGCTGAAATTTACATTCTTCAGGTTTTTCTCAACAGTAGAATCAAAGTATGTTTAACCTGAAATGATAGTCGTAACGTTACATTGTAGCTATTATATCTTTCATAAGAATGATACAGTATATCAGTGATGCTTTCCACACTATTGATCACAGTGTTTTACATTGTGTGTGTCCGGAAATGATCATGTTTTGACATCAGCCTCTTTAATATAAAGAAAGATTAGAGATGTCGGTAGATTTGGGGGGAAAAAAATCCACGCTTTTATTACATCATGGCTCGACTGCTGTAACACCTTGCTTACCTAATCTTCTCCTGCTCGACTCCAGCTGATCTCGAACCCTGCAGCCAGGCTTTTAACAAAAACTAAACGTGGATCACAGATTACTCCAATTTTTTATACATCTCTTTGTTGGCTCTCTGTCACTTTTAGGATTGATTGTAACATTTTGTTATTGCGATACAAGGCACTACATGGTCAGGAACCTCTGTACTTAAAGGAGTTGTTCTGTTCTTTTAGATATACATCCCATACATACATATAAAAAAAACCTTCATCCTTCACCCTCTGCGGGTGGTCTCATCCTTCGAGCTCGGGTCTATATATATATATATATATATATATATATATATATATATATATATATATATATATATATATATATATATATATATATAAATAAAATAAAAATATGAATTGACTCTGTGACACACAGCGAGGTGCTGAACGGTACAGGAGGACCTCGATGTGGACCAGCTGTTCCTCCACACTGACAGGAGCACCTGGTAGGCCTCCCTTTGGAGATGTCCTGGGCTTGACCCTACAGGGAGGTGACCCCTGTTGTCCAATCCAGGACATGCTGGGGGGATAACATCTCCCATCTGTTCTGGGAACGTATGGAGATCCCCCTGGAATTGAAGGAAGCTGCTATAGTAAAGGACTAACGCTGCCCTGGAGAAGTGGCTGAGAAATGAATAAATGGACATTGATGACCTAATGGGAATTATTACAATTGTATGTTCTATGGCCGTGAATTTAAATGCAGAGTAGACTCCATTTGATGACACACTGCAGTCCACTGGGACTGGGACAGTGACACATTTTTTGTTGTGTGTCTCTGTACTGCAGCACATTGGATGTGAAACAATGACTATTATTTTAAAATGTTCGCTTCAGCCTTAACTTTAGGGTGCTGGTAGATGTTTGGTCCTAAAAAACTTATCAGTTGCCTTGTCTATAATGAGGACCCTAGTCCTGCTGTGTGGGGGGACTTTGGGTGAGGTTAAGGTAAGGGTCCTGTGTGATGAGGGGGATTTTCCGTCTAGCTGACTGAGTGTAGAGATCTGATAGATGGGAGTGGGTGCTGTGAATGTTTTGCTTGCCTGGTTGATGATTCAATACAATTTTGAGTTGTTTTCAACTGAGAGAAAGTTGTAACACGGTAAATTGTCTTTTCTAATGTTAAAAACTTAGCAAAAAGATTTACTTCTTGTGTACATGCAGTCACTGTGCTGAAAAAAGGACATTGATGCCCCAGCAACTAGGACTAGTATACTGAGTAACTGATGAGGGAATGAGGGGCAGGTGAGGAATGACAGGCTCTGCAATGAGAGGAGAGGATAGTGGCAGCTAGGTTTGAGAGATGGAAAAAAATTGGAAAAATGATTTCACCTGATCCACAACCGGCCCTTTCAGTTCCAGGGTTTTAAAGCGGGATTGGGGGGCATCACCTGATGTTACCGTAAGGGGTTGCACTGGTGTGTAGTGTGTTGTTTAAGGTTCCAGTAAGAAGATGGACTTTGATCTAGGAAATCCAGTTTGAGCTCTAGATCCATGAGTTTGAAGGTTTATCAGAGACCCAAACACTGTGCATTGTCTTATAAAACTCTGGAACAGGATTTTACAAGTCTCTCACTCCACAATACAGCTCCTTGGTCTTGGAGATGTTAAACTCCAAGAATATGTATACAAAAGGCCACATTTTATTCTGTTAACCCAATATGGATGTGAATGTCCTCTAATTAAAGTTGAAAGTCAGCGCTTTAACCTCATAAAAACTTCAAACCAATGCGCTGGAGGACAGAGCTAATGACTCTGTACCTAAGAAATGACTACAAAAAGATTTCTACCATGGTTGCGAGTCCAGGACAGATGGAGGATGTAGGTCTTACCACCTCTGTAGTATTGATATAGATTAAAAGGAGTGATTGTTGGGGCTTTCACAGCAGCTCTTCTAGTCAATACAAACACAGCCTGAGTGCTTACTGCAAACATAAGTCAACCTGTAAATCTGTCAATATAACAATATAAAATCATGGTAAGATCTCCTTTTTTACCTAATCTGAGCTCCGTGTTGGCACTGTAACTTTGTTTTATCTTTAATGCGTTTTTGGCGTTATTACTTTTGATATAACGACCCAGCTTTCCTTCGAGGATCAATAAACTCCACCATTTATCTTAACCTTTCTTTTCAGTCTTCCAGCTGTCAGATTGCTGTGAGTGTCTGAGCGGGATATGTGGTGGGATTTCAGACTGGCTGGGATCTTATGAGCAGCAGGAGGTAACGTGACTTTAAATTACATATAAACACACTGAGTGAACATAACAACAGCACAGGTGGGTGTGGGGCAGCGTGGCAGTGATAGAGGTGAGCATAAATCTCCGCTCTCACTGTTATTTCCATCTGAAATGGCTGCCTTATCTGTTTGTTTTTTTCAAGACTGAACAGTTCTGCTGGAGAGGAGGGAAACAAACATAAATTTACATTTCAGCTGAAGCTCTCATCCAGTGGGATTCTGGCAGTGCCAATGCAGGCATGTGTTTAGTGTCTTACTAAAGGAAACTCAAGATACACAGCAGGTTGGTAGGATTTAGCCTGACCTCTGACCCTGAGGCCTCTGCCTGAGAGACGGATAAAGAAATAAGGAGATGAGGACATTTCTTTTAGAAAATTGACATGGAATGCCATGCAAGATTGAGAGAGATAAAGGTGGAAGCTATTTTTTCATTGTAAAACTATTTGTTGGTATCTTTTGTGATCTCACTAGAATTAAATCTAAATCTGAAAAAGTAGATTCCATCAACTGGGTGGAAGCAAATCTAAAAATGTCCTGAATTTCAGAAAGAGTATTTAATAACCTTTCACACTAGACCTAGACGGAGCTATGCTGGAAATTACATAAGCTCACCAAACTCCATATATCAATCAGAACAATAAAGGTGTTGGTTGTCCTGCCCTACCAAATGCAACAAAGCCAACGGGAGTTGTCAATCAAGAACAGTCCCTACACACACAAACAGTCCTGAGAGGAGCTCAAATCAGGCAGATTAAGTGAAAAAAAATGTGTTGTGTATGGGCTTTAAATAATAGTTTAAAAGGTACACTAACTGTTTCAGATAATGGTCATATTTTCCGAATGAAGGTTTTGACTGTTGAGGAAAACGTCCTGAAATTGTGTTGTCACAGAAAATGACAATAAAGCTCTCTTCAATGTGATTTCACAAAAATCTGTAAAATCTTAATATTCCTCCTTCAGCTTCCAGCCCAACACCCTTTTGCTTTCCAAGGTTGAGTTTCAGAGCATCACCAGGGAGCTGGGCACGGTTTGGGAGGTCAAGGCCCCTCGGTAAGATCCTTTGTGGCACTAGACACTATTTTATATATATATATATAGAGAATATTTATTAACTGTCTTTACTGGGACTCCACTGGTTGCCTGGCAAAATATACAGACTTGAGAGTGGTAACAATCCCCTCATCTAACTCTTGACAAGCATGTGAATAAACACATTTTCCAAAATGTCGAATTAAAAAAATTCAGGACATTGCCATGAAGAATCAAAACAAAGTCTCAAGGATTTCCTCGATGCTTGGACGGATGATGGCATTATATGTTCTACAAATGTATTCACATATTTCCATTTGCCTTGATTTCTTTATTGAAAAAGTAGGCATTTCAAGCAAGCGTAAAAGACAACAAACAAACCAAACAGAGAGCAAATTGCATCGACTTTTTAAACTGTAATGCAGCTAGTTTCGTTTGATATTTGATCATTTGCAACAGATAAAGAGATACTCAGATACAATACAGTACTTGAATATAAGCTCAAATTGTGAGAGGGAGACTTGTAAGAGAGAGAGAATGAGGTGTGTTGCATACTCAACAGGGAAATGAAAAAGTGAGAAAAAAAATCGAAGAAAGAGAGAGAGAGCAACGAGACTGGAGGGACAGGAAGGGAAGATGGCAGACGACTACTAATGTCCCACTATGTAGATGGAGAGACTCACTGCTAACAGACACACATACACACAAAAAAACACACACACACACAGTGTGTGAAGTCGTATACTTCCGTTGGGCAGCCGAGAGGAGGGGTTGGGCTATCAAAGAAAGATAAGTACTGTGGTGACTACTGATGCTGCTATCTGCCACGTCCTCACACACACACACACACACACACACACACACACACACACACATATATATATCGAGGAGAGGAGAGGAGACACATGAGGCAGACAGACGGATGCAGAGGACACAACAGGAGAAGGAAAGGAGAGACATGAGAAGATGAAAAAGGGGAAAGATGAGGAATAGGAGAAGAAGGAAAGGGACAAATGAATGTATGGAGAAGAGAGTGGAGGAACAGGAGGAGAAGACAAGGAAAGGGGAATGAATGGCAAATAGGAGAGATCAAGGAGGAAGAGTATAAGTGAGGAGAAAAAGAGAGAAAGAAAAAAGAAATGAATGGAAAAGAGTGGAGAGAATCAGAGAAGCATGAGGAGAGGGAAATGAAGAGAAAAGAGAAGGGAGAAAGGAATAAATGGAGGGAAAAGGAGGAGGATATGAGAACAGAAAAGGACAAGGAAGGGGATGAGAGAGGATAGAATGAGAAGGGGAGGCAAAGATAAGGTAAAAGGGAATGAATGGAGACAAGAGGAACTACGAAGATGAGGAGAAGTGGAGGAGAAGGAGAGGAGAGGACAAGAATACAGAAGATGGTAGGGAGGGGAGGGGGAGAGAAGGAAAAAAGGAAATGATGGAGGAAATAGGACAAATGAGGGGAAAGGACAAAGATGAGAAGAGACAGAAAAAGGGAAGACTGAGAAAAGAAGAGAGAAGATCATGGGGAGATGAAGTGAGGAGGAGAAGAAAAGATGAAAAAGAAAGGAGGATGATGGATGGGTGTTTGCTCTCTTCACTGCTGTGAGACTCTTGTCTGCTTTCCTATTCTATAGAGGATTCCTGCTTAAACATGGATAGACACAGTGAACACACACACACTTCTCTTTTACTCCTGAGAATGCTAACTAGCTTTTTACTGCCTCTCAGTGTCCTCACTGTTAGTACACTGTGTGTGTTTCAGTTTAAATCCAGGTGTAATGATTCAAACATCTCGTACTTTGTGAAAACTACTGAGAATATTTAGCAATTCATATCAGTCCTGTGATGACTGAAGAAACTCTGACTGCCAAGATTATGGATATTGATTTCTCTGTTGGCGTTTGTTTTGTGTCATTTTTCTCCCTCACTGCTGATTCTTGCCACAACGAGCACATGGTCTGAGGTTTTGGTAAAAATAGCTGTAGTTTTTACTGTTACTGCTTTGAATATTGAAGTTTGATTGAATTATTCTGACTTTATTGTAATGATGACATTTCCATTTCATAGTTTGGTTAAAAATGTTGTGTTTATTACCTCACAGATTCTCACTTTGCCAGTTGGCTGTTCTGGCATTTGCATAACACAGGCATCATTTTTGAATGAGTTGTATATGAAAGATCACTGATGGGTGTCTCCTTCACTGAGACTTCAATGTGAACTCTTCCAATACCCGACTGTATCAGCGAACTATTCACTTGGCTGCTACTGATCTTCGCAGATTAGATTAAACTTTATTGTTCCAAATGTTAGTATCACTTGGTCATACTCTGAGTATTGTTCACTTAATTTTTCAAATAGTTCTTGATTGAAATTATAACAAGAATGCATCATTACTGATTGGTCTGGTTGGGATGCGGTTCAGTCAAAACTTAGCTCGCTTGCGTTTTACCTGCGCTATTTGTACAAAATGTGACCCGAAGCGTATTTTTATGCTTCGAGACTAATCAAGTCGTTTTAAGTGCGTAACTACAGTAATGGGCACTGAAAAAATGCGGTTGACCTACACTTGTGTAGACACTGACGGAGGACTGAAGCTGCTGCTCACAGTACGCCTTCTTTGTAGACACGATGTTACAGAGTCCAGGAAAGTCTGTCCATAGAGGGCCATCACAGTTTTTCAAACTAAGATCTTGCAGCGAAAACTCAGCCTTCAGGAACTGACCTGACTTTGTGAGGTCTTCTTGTTATTACTATTAATGTATTATATGACATCAAAATGGTTCATTGTTACAAACATAATATTGAATCATTGGCCTGTTGTAAAATACAAGTATTTTCTATTAAGTTTGTAACCAGTGTGTTTACAATGACATGGATATTTACAATTGGATTATATGCATATAGCAGTGAATTGTCTGTGTATAAAGGTACTCTGTGCTCTACCTGATCGCTCTACCTAATAGGCCTTGAACACATGATGATGACTTGAGTGCTGTTGAGAGCAAACAACAGCTGAGAGAGGAGGCATCTTTGATGTATCCCTCTAGATAAAATAATAATCAGAGAAAATGTCATCGGTAAATACAAAAAGATCTATTCACATCTATAGCTCTGAGATGTAAGTTTCAGCTGTGTGTGAAATCATATTAAATCATACATAAGTAATGATGAACTGCATGTAGGGAAAACAATGCAGTTTAATTTATTTGGGGGTCACCAATATGCAAAGACAGACATGTGATTCCTTTACCAGGGTTTAAACATGTAATACAGCATTGAGATTAAATAATCAAATTAATGAAATGCTGTAATTTACAGTTTGATCTGAAATAAATGAGGTCATGCTTCTTCAATGCTACTCCACCTGAAATGTTTGTGACATTTATCTTGTGTATTTAATGCGTTTTTGAGAGAGACACAGACATGTGTGGGAGTCCAGACAAATTCTTTTCTAAAGCTGTCAGGTCCAAAAAGTATCAAGCTGTCTGAGCTGTGATGAGTTTTGGCATCTCAGGACAGTTGGACAAATTAGAAATAATTAGCACACAAGCCTTTCTGTCACCATTGTTACTTTATAATAATACTATGGATCCCAATAAAATTCTAAGGGATTCTGCCTACTGACAGGATCTTTAAAATCTTAAAACATTGTGGGATTATTTTATATCCATATTGAATCATTAAATACCATCTCTAAGACATTATGAGATAATACTGTTGGATATTAGAAGCTTAAATATAACTCCATATATATCATGTGTTGCCCCTTGGGCCTATGTTTAGCAATGTCACCATATTGGAAGATGTTCACTATTACTTTGAGGAGTACACATTAACAGTTTAAAGCTCACATACCATCCATTAAAATGCTAACCCAATGCACAATGTTGATTGTGAGAGTTAATGCAATTACTTAAATGCTAATGCTAGTTGCTCATAACATAACATTTTTGCACTCTTCTCCCAGAGATCACCACATGAATGTGGGTGAGAATATGACCTTTGGTCTTTTGGTTGATGAGATGCTCTTTTCTGTAGGTGGCAGATGATATTTTATCAAAAAGAGCTGCCTGACAATACACGATTCAAACAGCAAATAGAAACATTTTAATTAACTACATACAGGCTGAATTACTGCAGAAAATATGCATCTCTGAGCACTGAGGCAGAGAGACATCAGGATTCACTAGCGATGGTTGAACCTCTTCACATCAACCCACACTACACCTTTGTGACACACACTGCACAGACAAGTGACAGAATGTTTTGGGTGTCAGAGTCTTAAAGTTTTTGAACAGCTTATTGAACAATTGTTGTGACAGTTGTGTTGACCAGTGGTTAAGATGCATACCATATACCAGGTCTATTCAACTGGCGGCCCGCGGGCCACATCCGGCCCAGAAGCAACCTCTGAGTGGCCCAGCATACATAAATCTGATATAATTTGCATTTGTTTAAAATTTGTCATTACCAAAAAAAAAAAAAAAAAAAGGTTTTAAATAGGCTGCTGAAAATGTCTGGCCCATCTACATTTCCTGGTTTTTAAAATCTGGCCCAATTGAATTTGTAATTGAATAGCCCTGCCATGTACTGTCTGGTATTCTGCTGAACTGAACAGGGATTTCTGTTGCATCGCATTTCTCCCCTCATTTCACCCCCCTACTGTCCACATTGGCAGAAATGCCCCAAATGTACATTAAAAGACCCGTGTTGACCAAAAACAAAAACATATTAAATCAAATGAAAAGCTGCAGACAAAATAGTTGGGGTTCCTAATTCAGAGGCTGGATACTTTGAAGCTTGCATTTCTACACCAAAGATATATACAAACCCAGGTTGTAGGTGGAAGTAGACAAGCCACCATTTCTGAGAAGGCACCTCACCCGCATACAACTTTTCACTTTTTATGTGTTTTTGCCAAGAAATCTGTCAAAGAGAGCTTGTAGAACTGGTTATATGTTGACGATATAGTAATCAGTGTGTACTGTGTGCGTGTGTGTGTGTGAGAGAGATAAGCACAAACAGTGTGAATGGGCTGGTGCAGCACTGTTGCTCATTTCTATTGTCTGCATGACCCTGTGTGTGTGTGTGTGTGTGTAGTCAGGACAAGTGTTTGTACTTGTATGATAAGGGAGGCCCATGAAAGGGCATTGGTTTATGAAAGTGTGTGTATGTGTGTGTGTGATAAGGAGTGTGTGTGTCAAGTATTATATATGCTTGGATGTATCATATACGTATGTTAACACAAATGGATTTCTGCACTGGTGTGTGATTGTGTGTGTTTATGGAATAATTTGTTTCTTTGTCTGCGTCTATATATATATATATATGTGTGTGTGTGTGTGTTTGTGTGTTTGTACTTCCTACATAGTGAGGACTGGGACAAGTTTTGAACCTACTCACCTACGGTCCTCACAACTTCAAAGGGCTGTTTGAAGGTTAAGACATGGTTTTAAGGTTAGGGTAAGGGGCTAGGGAATGATTTATGTCAATGACGGTCCTCACAAGTATAGAAGTGTGTGTGTGTGTGTGTGTGTGTGTGTGTAGGCAGGTAGAGCACTGTAGCTCTTCTCAGCTGTCCGCAGGGTGCAGAAGGCACAGCAGTCTACCCGCCCACACACACAGCCTACGTCACACACTCGCGCACTTACACAAACAGACATGCACACAAAAAGATCTATCAAATCCCACAAGCACAGACACACACAGACACACGTCTACATACACACTCAGATATAAACATAGTCTGTCGCTGTGAGTGGAGAGATGGACTGAAGCTTGCTCACTGCTGTCAACAATAACCAAATTAAACCATGCACCTGAATGTATGTGTGTGTGCATGACACAATGTGTGTGTCAGTGTGTGTCCACCTGGTTCAGTATGGAACTTATTAAATAAGTCATGGGGGGGTGGAGGGTGTCACAGAGGAGCTGGAGGCACAATAACACCGTCTGGACCGTCACACACACCCTCTGTCTTACAATCACCAAATGATGATGTAAAGGAGAAATACTGAAAAAGCTCCAATGATCAATCCCTCCAGGAGTTCTTAGTCGCGAGAATCCAATCAAAGTCAATCGATATTTTTGATCTTGCAATTTTTAAAATCCCACTAAATGTCCATAAAAAATGGGTCAAACTGAAGAATTTTACCAATCATATCAACTTTAATTTCTAAGTAAACAAAATGTTGTCTATGTTGACCTAACGTTAGCAGGAAAAGTGATCGTGATGTGTTGACGGGCAGCTGCTGTCCCCTCTTCCCGGTACTGCACACCGGCACTACACACCGGCACTGCACACCGGCACTGCACACCGGCACTGCACACCGGCACTGCACACCGGCACTGCACACCGGCACTGCACACCGGCACTGCACACCGGCACTGCATCTTTTAGTGGTACGGAGTTCCGCACCGTAACGGCCTACTTTCACTGGTTATTCTTGACATATGCCACTTTTTAACCATCAATATGACAGAATAGTTCAATGTATTGCAGATGAAGAATCTTGAATATTTATTTCTTGCAACAAATCAGAAATTAATTGAGCCAGTGACCAACAGAAGTGGCACTAAATGAAGAGACGTTTGGGAGCCGAAAAAGCCGGCTCTTATTGCTGAGCTGATCCAAATGATCTGGCTCACTGGTACTTCGGTTTCCTCCCACACTCTAAAGACATGATATTTGGGCAAATTGGAAATTGGTAAATAAAGCTGAAGCTCAGTTAGTGAAGATCAGAAGCAGAGCTAAAAGAGAGTGAATAGTTACATTCATCAGGACACAAACATGACTCACAATAAATGATAGTGTTGCTCTGTAGCTGCTGAATGTGTGAATGGGCAGCTTTTTACTGTAGTATAGTGAGCAGCCAACTCTTTTCCAATGAAAGTAGCTAGCACTAGCTCCAAAAGTCACCAGATGGCGTCATACGCTAATTTGCAGATTGATGACATCATCACGCACTCATTTGCATAAAGCTTAGTGGTTGTGTTGGTTGCAGTCAGGGAGAGATCACCTTAAGCTATATAAAAGGTAGATAGCGAAATCTTTAGTCAAATAATCACAAACTCACTACAGGGACATCGTATATTTAAAGTAAAAAAGTTGTTAAAAATCTACAAAAGAAGCTCAAACGAACTATTTACATATTTTCAAGCTTAAACATCCAGACGTGTCATGTCCATTCAAGCGGGGGGGCATGTGCCCCACCAGATTTTTGATATCTGGGTTTTTGATATTTTTATTTTATATGTTATTGTATTTATAATTTTTTATATGATGCTTTTATATTATAAGGCAAATGTATTCTTCTAATTATGTCATAAATCATATCTCAAAAAGTCACACACGCCCTTTCCCTATGGAATTGGTTTCTTCCAAAACAGCAGGTACATGCACACAGCACAGTGCATCAGTGTTCTAAGGCTTAACTGTGTGCTGTAGAGCATCAGTCCCTTTTTCAAACATGTGAAAAAGAAATGCATTGAAATGCATGAAATCCTACACTTGGCTATTATTGCTTCTCTCTCTCTCTCTCTCTCTCTCTCTCTCTCTCTCTCTAGTTACATCAGTGTGTGTATGTGTTGTCACAGGTTATATGAACTTAGTATGCTTGGGCAGTATCTATTTTTTCATACCTTTCATCAATTTCACCGGGGGAAATTGTGTTAAAAAAAAAATCCCTAACATCTGAGCTGCTGGTGATGGAAGTCATTGTAGCATGCCGGAGTGTTTCTATTTTAACTGGCACAGCTTTTCTAGCCTTTAGCGGCCCAGAATCATCTCATGTGACACTACTCAGCCAATCAAATCTGTGCATTGCGACTCGACTCAGTGAGTGAGATACACACAGCTTGTGTGACACAGGGGAGACGAGATGAGACAGTCAGAGAAATGAGCGAGTCAGACATGGCGTGCTCTAAAAAGAGAAAAGTAGACAGCGAAAAGAGAGCTTTTAATCCAGAATGGACAGACTCATGTTCATTCACCCCACGAGCAGACCGTGGCGATTATTAAAAGCGGCAATGTGAAGCACCACTAACGTTACGAGACAAAGCACAGAGCATCTTTTGAGCCTACAGAAAATAAACAATCAATCAAACAAGAACGAGTACGATCAATCCACCAGAAAGAGGAGCGTCTGTTGTTCGGTTGAGGAGCAGCGCGAGGGCAGCCTCCTCTGCACCATCTTCTCTTGTCTTCTGTGATAATAAAGAACTCGATCTTGAATAGTGTCATTAGCATAATGCTAACTTACCAGTAAAAGACCTATAGACACGCTAACGTTATTTGACGTTTGTTAAAGAATAACTTAACAAAGACTATATATTTTAGGTAAACTTATCCTACTAAGTACTGTATGTTCTTCGGGGAAAAAGGGAACAGAGGAGAAAAACAACAGCAAGCTTTTGAATATGTTGTGCATAGCAAATGCAGGTCCTGTAAGGGTATTTCTTCACCTATGGTACATTTTTGTTGTGAAATCTTTTTAATTTAATTTCCAGTTCTGTCTATCAATGATTCCTGACCATGGCATAAATTTTTCTAAATAATATTCGATTTTTGGCATTTAATTCGGATGTTATCATCAGTTTCATGCACCTCACAAAATACAAAAGTATTTTTTGCCACACTAGCACCGTGGATATAGGGTTGGCAATGTTAGTTGGCTAGTTGGTCAACCACGGTGACCCAGGCTGAAATATCTTGATAAATATTGGATGGAGGGCTATGACATTTGGTCTATGATTTCATGACTGTCATCCGTGGCGCAGACCGGCACAGTGGGGGAGCGAATGTGGCAAAAATGCTTCCTTTCCATTGAATTGACATGCATTGATATGTGGAATAAGAATGTGGCATGTACTGACGTGTAGATGTAGGTCACCACACAATGGCGAGCATCAAAACGCCACTGATGTGTGATTACATAGCAAATGATTTGTGCAGGTGTTTTGTTATGTGTCACACGCTGCCAGTACATTTGCCCTTAACAATAGGTGGGCAGGTGCCTAAAATGGCATCAAATGTTTACCACTAAAAGACTTTTATTGATACACAGCATGTTACTTTTACTGCCAAGCAAGTGTAAAGCTAGTGTCTGTTGAAGAATTATTGCATAAATTGAAGATAAATTGTTCAACTGCTGCTTTCTCTCTGCAGAAATTAATTAACAGCTTAAATGAATAATTTAAAAACTGTCCACTCGCTAAATATTCAACTCTGTCAATGCTGATGGCGTATGTGTATGAAAAAACCATGATGTGTGTCTTCTATCTATAAGCCTTATCAAATGGACACAGACTGGACTTCTGAAATCTCATTAGACTGTTGTCCACCTCCAGCGATTGTCCAGCTCACCTCATCATGATCACTAACTGAAATCTAATCTTGTTTTCTCTTCAGGTAGAGCAGGGCTGTTTTTCTCTGATTTATAAGTTTGGAAACATTTTACTTTGGGGATTAATTTTCTCTGATAATGAAAGTCTGCTAGTGCTGGTTCTTCTCTGTTGGCTACTTTCTGTAATCATAGCTGAATCCTTGAGATTCCATAAATCAAATTACATTTTACACAGACTTTACTGATGTAATTTTATATTGATCCTTAGACTGTTTGCTGTTGTTTCCAACACATCCTCATACCCAAACGACAGAATAGGTTGATTGTCAATGACTCCCAAAACGACATATATGACCATTGGAAAGTATGTTACGTAAGTCACGCGATGCAAATAACATAACGTTAAACACGTGATCAGTGTTGTGAAACGGTCACAGTTTGGTTAGGTTCGATGATGGTGGATAACAGAAACTGGGCAGAAAACTGCAGAATGTATTATGTTGGGCACAGTAAAGGTTGTGCAAACAATATGATCTGACTACATTACAGTGACTATATTTTCTAATGAAAACATATAAAGTCTAACTTATGGTAATTTGTCCCCAAGCATGAGTTCTAAAAATGGATTCACAGTTTTGGATATGCCTCTGTTTATTTATTTCAGAAAGCTTTTTCCGAGCTTCTTACTTTGAAGATAAATATGAAGGAAACTGAGCTGAGGCAATGTCCTCTGTAATAATTAAGGAGGATTTGAGTGTCTGTTGTGGTGATGAAGGGAGAAGCTTTCAGTGCTGTGTTTAATCTTGGAAAATGTGAAGAAAAATATTATATACATACATATCCAGAAATGAACTTGAACACTTTAGTGGGTGCAGACCCTTTGATGGGACCCCAGTTGTGTGAATTAAAAGGTTCCTTAAGACTTTATGAGCTGCAAGTTTCAGGGTTTAATCTGCAATTATTTTGCATGAACTTATTTACAGTCCAAAGAAGGATGGATATTCAACAACAAAGCACCCCTCTGCAAATAATGTACATTCGCCTGTATATTCTTTCTGTGTAATAGTCTGTACAAGGAGTGACAGAGGAAGATGCACATTGATGTCCGGTGTAAGGCTATCTTTGGCACCAAGAGAGAATATAATATGGACTGAGACAGCATGATGCTCACAGCTTTCCCTGCATTACACAGTGGGATACGAGGTACTAAGAAAGGTATAGTAAATGGGGGAAAAAATATGCATCAAGTTGAGCATGCCTTGTGGCATTTACTGTATATGCAGTAAAACATGCGTTTCCATTGAACTCACACCTTCACCTTCACAGGAGACGGCCCTGACATGGGACACAGCTTCAGCGACACTGTGACTGGTGTTTGAGGCATTTCCTTAACAGTGTTTGGAGGCGACAGGATGGACAGATGGAGGCAGAGGGAAGAGTGATGGATGCACAGGTAGAAGAACCTGTGTGTGTGTGGCCTACAAGAAAGAGGAAGCGTGTGAGGGACTGTGTGTTGACATGGTGACAGTGTGTGCATGCGTGCATAAAAGTGTGTGTGTGCATCTTTGTGCATTTTAATTATCTCCTGGCTAGGGGGAATCTATTTTGGGCTCAGTCCATTTCTGAAGGATTTAGATGCCCCCTACGGCGTCCTGTTGTGTCTGATATAAGTGTGTGTGTGTGTGTGTGTGAGTGTGTGTATGTAATGGGATTATTTGGCTGGATAGGATAGCGCCTGTCATCTGGGAGGATCCTAACTCAGGCTGTGGCTGAAATACATAAATTGTAAAGAGGGTGAATCACCTGGGATTGCACAATCATATTTCACAGGCAAACACGCACATGCGCACACACACGCACACACACCGGCACACATTAATTCACACTCTCCTGAAGGTGCATGAAACACAAAATGGCTCTACGTTTTTCTCTTACACACATTACCACATATTCCTATTTCTTTCTCTGCTAATTCTCTCTCTTTCCCTCCCTCTCTCTCTCTCTCTCTCTCTCTCACACACACACACACTGACACACACACACACACACACACACAAACATATTCACAAGACTCAGTTCCCCTTTGTATCAAACCATTGAGGTTGTATCAATGTATCTGTACTGAGACTAAAACCTGTGCTCAGCGACTGTGTCTGGCAACCCGTGTCATAGCAGGACTGCACATGTATGCTGGGTGGATGGATACTCTGTTGATTGTAAAAAAAATAGTTCCAACGTGCATCTCCCCCTAAAACCACCATTTTTTACTTTTACATCAGCCTGTGTATCGTTTGTGAACTGCAGAACGAAATATTTGACATACCTACTCTTGAGGAGAGAAGTGAAGAAGTGAGACTATCCAAGATACTAAAGTAAGGAGGAGAAAAGAAAAGGATGAACAAATTGAAATGAAAAGTGAAGGGAATTACAGAAGACAAGCAGGGGGGGTAAAATAGCAGAGAAGACATGAAAGGAGAGGAGAGGGAGAGATAATTTGTGATGTTGTACAGAAAGGTAGCCAGGTGTTGCTGTCTCTTCGCTCTGTAGAACTGGACCCTCCAGCACATCCCTGCTGTGTGTGTGTGTGTGTGTGTGTGTGTGTGTGAGGTGAGGCTACTTCTAGCTCTGCTCATTACTCTCTTAATGGAATAGAGACATCTGCTTCATCTCTCTTTCCCTCTTTTTTTCTCAGTATCTCTGTATCTTCATCACTCTAAGTCATTCATTCAGTCTTTTTCTCTTTTTCCATCCCTCCCTGGAAACTTAGGAACGAGGGAGTGGATGAGAAGAGAGAGGATGTGTGTTGCCAGAGTGCAAAAGAAGAGAATGGAGGATGAGTTGAGGTGGAGAAGAAGAGAGGAGGAGAAGTTCCAGCTCTCTGCCCCAGGCTGGGTAATAATGATGCTAATGAGTTAGATCAACACAAGGTTTGAGTGCCACAGATTAAGATATTTTCTGGCAGACGGCCTGCGCTGCTACACTGTAAAAAATAACACCATTTTTAAAGTGAACTTGTTTGACAGGCTGAAACTACAGAGCGAACAGCGTTAGTTTTTACTGTTCAAATGAATCAGCCAGTTTTGTGCCACTGTCAAGACCAGACCATCTCAACTTAACTAACTGGCCTAACTCTAAAGAGCAGTTTAGCAAACCTTTGTGTAACCAGCCACTGGTTGTATAGAGTTTGGTTCAATTATATGTACTAATTATTTTGAAGTTGTTTGATTAATCAGAATGTCCTGACATACAATTGAAAAACATGTTTTAGTTATGTAATATTAGGCCTGTCAGTTGTGTTTCCAGACCACCCATCTACCCAAAGATGTTTCTGGCTATGGCTTGGTGGTGATGATGGATGTTTCTTCCCCATTTATGCACACTGCATGAATTGCATTTCCACCTGGCTGAAATCCGAAACTCCTCCAGGTATTTACCTGACAGATTTGATCCCATTTTCATCTCTGTGGACACTGTGAGCTTTTCATCCTCCTCCAGAGAAGATAGCAGATAACATTTTAATATCTAATGTAGATGTAGTGAAAGCTGTTGTACATGAACACAGACAAACAGTGACAAATAGTGGTGGTTGTGGCACTTTACCTAACAATACAAAGGAAAAGAAGTAAATCTGGGGGAACAGTAGGTCTGAGAGGGAGAGAGAAGCAACAGAGATAGACAGAAAGATGGAGGGAATGAGGTATTATTACTGAGAGTGAGGGGAGGAATAATAATGATGACAATAAACTTTATTTATACAGCACTTTTCAAAACCAAGTAACAAAGTGCTTGACATGGCTGAACCAGGATTAAAATATTTCAGTACTGCAGTGACGCAAAGAAAAGCAGACTATTAAAAATAATACAAAGATAAAATTAAACAAAAACAACAATATTAATAAAACAGATTTTTTTTAAAGAGACGTTTGATAAATTATTAAATAATTTTCACTGATTCTGCCAGCCTCTCAAGCCTAGGAAAAAGCAAGAATATAGAGAAAGCGTAAACAATGGCCTGAGTAATTTACAGGATGGAGAGATGAAAAAAGATGGAAATATTAGACCTGGGGGAGGAAGTAGGAGAGCTAGGCACAGCGAACAGGTGTTGGACGGACAGATAGAGAAACAGAGAGGGAGAAGGAGTCATCGGGGAAGCTGAGAGTGATGGGGAATGATGGTGAGTGAGGAGAGAGAGTGAGGGAGGGCTGAGGTAAAATGAAAGACAGCAGCACCGTTACAAACAGAGCAGAAAAAAACAGAATATAGCAGGAGAAATGAGGGAGATCTGGTGCATTAGTCATGTACATTTTATGTAATGTGTATCATTTGTTCCTGAATACAGTGTGAATATGCATGTATATGTATATTTAGCTATATCCCTCAGAATCTGAGTCACTTTCGTGACAAAAAATAGGACATTATGGTTTGTTCCATGATGAAAAATGTATTACTATGAAAGATGGAAATATATTCTTAAATCACAAACTTTGTAATTAACAGAAAATTTGATCAATTTAGAGATTATATTTTAGAGAAATACAACACAGAGCTTTTTGGAATTCCTTGTACAAAAACATGTACAGTACGTATACACAACCCATAAACAACAGTTTCAGCTCCACAATATGAGCTCAGATTATGTCTTCTGTTAGTCCTTTCTAAAACCTTCGGTCAGATGTGGGGACAGTCTCAGCTCTCTGATCCGTGCCTCCTCCTAAATTTGGGTTGCCGTTAACAATTGGTTTGGTTTGTCATAGAGCAAATATTCAGTTTACACCCTGTATTGATTTACCCTCTATACACCTCTGGCTTTAAATACTTTAAATAAGTATAGCTTTAAGTATAGACTGTTTGTGTAGGATATTACCAACAGGGGTCAGCTTCAGTTTTTACCTCAGGAGCACAGAATTTAAATTTAGTAATGTAGTTTCTGGGCTTTTCTCATGCAGCTTTGGTGAAAATTCTAGCAGATATCGATAAAAGGGGTGGCAGATACCACAACATTTTGTTTTGATCCTATGCCAAGTAATACAGGGCCAGAATCACAGATATATATAGTGATACCAATACTTTTTATTTTTTAAAGTGGCTTATCAGAATCAGAATCAGAAATACTTTTTTGATCCCCGAGGGGAAACTCTTTTGCTACAGCAGGTCACTATCACGTCAGTGCACACAGGAATAGTACTGAAGTACTAGGCTAAACAAATATATAATACACTATAATACAGGTCAGAAAATAAATTAAGTACCAAGTGGGTATAAGTATAAAATAAAATAAGTGTGAAGTACAAAGTGGGTTTACCGGTTGATGATAATAATATGGTATAAAGTACTAGTGCATGAACTGCCAAGTTAAGTGTATCTTATTTATAATGAGACGGAGGATATTGCACAGCAGTAATAGAGGTATGAATAAATATCAATATCAATAAATAGGGAATTTAAGTATATTGCCCAGGAGTATTAACACAGGATATTGCACAATTATTTGAAGTATTGCATAGATGTAATGATCAATGTCCAGTTTAATGACTTAGGGTCATACAGACTTACACTTAGAGGGAGGAGTTAAAGAGATTGATGGCCACAAGCAGGAATGACTTCCTGTGGCGCTCTGTGGTGCTTTTTGGGGGGATGAGTCTTCCGCTGAAGGTGCTCCTTTGTTTCACCAGCACGTCATGGAGTGGGTGGGAGACACTGTCCAAGATGGCATGTAGTTTGGCCAGCACGCTGCCTGTTGCTGTAGCTCCGTCTCGTCGTCTTACTTTTTCCAACTTTTAGCTTTCCCTTTTCTTCCTAACTTTAAAGAGTTTCCCTTCAGGGATCAATAAAGTATTTCTGATTCTGATTCTGATCCTCCTCTCTGACACCACCGCCAGAGAGTCTAGCTCCACCCCCACAATGTCACTGGCCTTACGGATCACTAAAATAGAGGCGGCTCTGGCCCTTCAGTTTGAGTGTTCTTAGCCCAGTCCAGTTTATTGTCCACAATGTCCACACTGACACCCTGGATGGAAACTGGGGTCACTGATGGCTTGGCCCTTCGTAGATCCACAACCAGCTCCTTAGACTTTGTCGCATTGAGCTGCAGATGGTTCTGCTCACACCATGAGACAAAGTTCCCTACCACAGCCCTGTACTCAGACACATCACCACCGCTGATACATCCCACCACAGCAGACTCATCAGAAAACTTCTGAAGGTGGCAGGTGTGGTAACTGAAGTCCATGGTGTAGATGGTGAAGAGGAAGGGAGAGAGGACAGTCCCCTGAGGGGCCCCAGTGTTGCTGACCATGCTGTCCGACACACAGTGCTGCAGGCGCCCATGCTGTGGTCAGGTAGTCCACAACCCAGGACACGAGGGGGGCATCCACCTGCATCGCTGCCAGCTTCTCACCCAGCAGGGCTGGCCGGATGGTGTTGAAAGCACTGGAGAAGTCAAAAAACATGATCCTCACCGTGCTTGCCGGCTTGTCCAGGTGGGTGTGGATGCGGTTCAGCAGGAAGATGATGGCGTCTTCAACTCCCAGCCAGGACTGGTAGGCGAACTGAAGGGGGTCCAGGAGGGGTCTGAGAGGAGCTTGAGGGCCGACAGTAGCTGGGTTAGAGGGGGGATGAGCAGGAGCCGGTGTGTCGAATCTGTTGAAGAACAGATTAAGTTCGTTGGCCCTGTCCAAGCTGCCTTCAACTCCTCTGCTGGAGTTTCCACTCCAGCTTCCTCCTGCACTTCTCCTTGGCCTCCCTGATCTTCACCTTCAGGTCGGCCTGGATTTCCCTCACCTCCTCCCTATTACCATCAGTAAAGGCCCTCCTCTTGGCATTCAGGATGTTATGTACTTTCATGTAGGGGAGAGCAGTGTGTCATGATTTATGAGGTGAATGCATCATCAATAGGCTAAATCTGAATACATTTTCAGCACCACTAAATGATTTGCCAAAGGTTAGCAATCATTTCAAGGTTAGCTAAGTGGTAGAATTTCTACCTGCCACAGCTGTGAAATAACTCAGAACGATGATCCTCTTTTGTTCAACCATCACTGCAATTATGTGTCGGATTGAACTAGTCAGGGTGAGCTGCATGTACGCGACAAGTGCGTTGTTTAAATGCACACAACACGACAACAGCAGAGGAGAAGCAAAGAAAACATGTACTAAGATGTGTTCACGTGCTTGCACAGACAGTTCTACACTTTGATGAAATACAAGAGGAAACTGATCCCTTTTCTGGCATCGATCTTATTGACAATCTTATTGATCTTCAAAACAAGACATAGTATCTATAGTATCGATATTTTGGTATCGATCCACCCACCCCTAATCGATAATAGTAATATTAATTAACTTTGATGTCCTAAAGGTCCATTTTAATCCCCCTCTGGGTCAACTTCTGATGTTTGTGATTTGAACCTGAATCATCAGGCACATAAACACAGTGGGCGTGTGGAGGAGCATTATGTTTATAGAAACAATACTGCTCCTCTATGATATCAGTAACAGTTGCAGGGGTTTTCTTTCAATATTCTAAGATAGATCAGTATCTACTACAGTAACATCACTGCCTCATCATTTTGACCAAATTAAAATAACTTGTGTTGTTACAACTACAACAACAACTACTGTACACCTCCAATAAAGTTCTGATAGCACACCTATGGCGACCACTCAGGAAACATTATCTTCATTTTCTCATCTCTTTAGGTTTTCCTGTCCTGAACAGTAGCAGACACAAATTTAGTTTCGGATTTTGAGAAGAAAGCCACAGTTGATGACAATAACCCTTAATGAGACATTACATTGACAACACAAAGCTGGTGGAACATAAGATATAACAGGTTATGTGGCAGGACTTTTAATTTAATTAAGGAGGCTTACTCTAACCTTATCAGTAACCACTACACGTCTTATCCTAACCTTAAAGTAAAACTAGTTTTACACTTAACCCTAAAATAAATGATTAACCTTTTGGGGGCCTGCTTTTTGTCTCTATATGGGAAGTGAATTCCCACAATGTGAATGTGTAAACATACATTCCCTGGAGGTTTACCCTAAAATTGCTATAGCTGCTACTCTGAAAGCTGCATCTTGGTTGTTCTGGATTTACCATTGATTATAACAATTTATTAGATCGTTGAAGAAGAGGGTTGGGATATCTAGCACAGCATTTGAGTGGTTTTCCTCCTATTTATCAATTGGGAACTTCTTTGTATTCATCGCTGACAACCTGTCTGATTGTTCACCCACATCATTTAGCTGTGTTTCTTATTATTGCTATGCTGATGATGCCCGGCTGCGTTTCGGAGAACTTTCATATCTTGCCATTTTACAAAATTATCTAAATGAGATTAGTGCCTGGATATCTCATAGTTTCCTGCAGTTTAACCACAACAAAACTTATGTTCTGGTCTTTGCACTCAACAGGTTTATTGGCTTCTAATTCAAAGGAGGTTTCCAGAAACCCAGGGGTCACTTTTGACTCCCAGTTGAACTTTAAGAATCACCTTAAGTCAGTTATTTTCATTTAAGAAACATTGCGTCAAACTGCGTCCCCACCCCTCATCTTTCCAACAGCTCAAACTAATTATCCACCATCTCTTTGCGGCTTGACTATTGTAATCACTGTATTCTTGTTTAAACCAAGAAGCCATTGCATGTCTACAGTTGGTTCAAAATTCTGCTGCATGATTACAAACAAATACTCCATGGCATCAGTGAGTTGCTGACCCCTCTCAGGTCATCAGGACAAGGGCCCCTGGTTATGCCTGGCTCAAAGTTCAAGTTCGAGTTTTTGCTGTCCAGGCTCCTGGACTGTGAACAGTCTCCCTCTGGGGGTCAGATAAGCAAACTCTCCCCTTGCTCTATTTCTTTTAACTTTTTACTTGTCTTTGTTGTATTTATTTATTCAAATGCTTTTATTGTTGTTGTGATAGTGTGAAGCACTTTGTAACCCTGGTTTTGAAATGTGCTATATAAATAAAGTTTTACTTACTTATTTCCTCCAGACACCACAGACGAAGTTAATGGCGACGATGAAACTAAAGTTAATGAAGGCTAACACATTCACATACACAGACACACTCAGGGGTTGATGGACTTATCTAGTGTTGCCCTTGAAACAGTGATCACTAGCTAATGATAACACACACACACATACACACACACACAGGTACTGCAGGAGGTCAATGGAATGAACAAGCCTACTGCTGGCTTTTACAGCTGTGAATACACTGCTCATCTGCAAACATACACACACATGCTGCTGCTGTATTTCAATGATGTGGCTGTGTGCTTGTGTGTAAGGTGTGTATATGAGATAAAATATTGACACAAGGAATGAGGAGACAGAGAGAGAGAGGTGGTGGTCTGATCATTCTGATGGACAGAAAGATAAGGAAGGCGAAAGACGACAAAGACAAACACAAGAAGGAAAATGATCATTAGAATATGATGGAGGAGAGGTACAACAGCTGGCGAGACACAAAGACGAGTAGGAAAAGAGAGACAGAAAGTGCTATCATTAGTCAACGTCTGCAGCTAATGACGTGCGTATCTTGTTGAGCGCTCTGAGATTAATTAAATAAATCAAATTAAGATCCCACAATAGGTTTGGATGTAAAGGTCACAATCAGAGCTTTAACCTGTTCTATCAAATTACCATCTGAGCTGAATTAACCCGCGTGTTGATTCCATGTTGAGGACAGAGCAGGACCCCGACTGCATCAACACCAGCTTACCTGTGTAGTCAACAGGGACCGTTCGAGATTCCATGTGTCTTATAATATAACAGTGTTCTTTGTGGTTGTATTTTTCAAAATTAGGACCAAATGTCAAATAAACCCCATTGTTTCTGTTGCTAAGACAGATTTGTTTCTCCTTATTGGCCGATTAAAGATTTTGTTTTCAATTTAACCAGAGAGATTACTGTCAATTAGTGAGAATGTAAACTAGAAATCTTCAGGCAGGCCAGACTCTGGCCTGGAAAATGAAATAAACCTAATTCTAGGAATTCTTAAATTCTTACTGGACCTGAAAATATCCAAGAATGATCTCCACATATTATCAATATAAGGTACCGTTTTAGTCAAATTATCAAACATGTTCCTGTTACTTAAGAGTTTTGTGTGTTGGCCACAAGGCAGCAATGCAAGCTTTTTATACCCTACATGCAGTACTTGTGCGCTTTGTGCATTTCTGCATTCATAGAATAATGAATATAATAATATGTTCTCCTAAGAGAGAATTAGTACTGCTATAAACTCAAGTTAATGGATACACCAGTTAAGAACCAGTTTACTTTTGAGCACAGTGCCTGAGTGTAGGTCATCTGTGTTTTGGCAGCATTCAGGGCTCAAAACACAATCACTGTAGCTGAGCATGTTAAACAGAAGCAAACCCACTTTGGGTCGAGGTTCTTTGGTGAAGCCATTTCACAGCCTGTGTAGACAGCTGTGTATTATGTATTTCTAAAAAAGCATAAAACACCTGAGACAATTACCACATCAATAATTGATCAAAACATCCTTAAAATAGGACAAATCCATAGAATACAAATGAAAATAGAAAAAATAATTGGATGGGCCATGCCAAACAACGATTTTTATCAACAAAAAAAGGTTCAAAAGAGGAGTAGGGGAAGCAGATCAGAGAAGTCTCGCATCCAAACTAGGAATATCTTCTTAAACTTAAAGAACAACAAACCGCACACATGTATAAATAAAGACTTAAGCTATACATTTGTGAAAATGTGCCACCAAAATATTTTGTGCACAACACACTCTTTGTGTTTGTGAGAAAAATTCTGGAGCACATAATCCAACGATGAGCATTAACCAATAACACATTGTGCTGCTTTTCCACCTGCTCATATACAATTTTAATTGATACCTGCCAGCCAATCAGAGACTGCCATGGCCAATGTATAATCCTATTGAAAAGATAGGGCTCAAGTTTTCACAGTTATCAGATTTTTACCTTATTTTAATGAGCAGATTGTTGTCAGTGTAGAACATACAGTGGTTCCTACAACATTCTGCCATGTTGGAGGAGTGACAACAAGGACAGACTGTAATGTGATGATCTCCATCCCTGACCGAAGAGAAAAGATGAAACAAGGTGAAATACGATTTCACGAATTCTGTCTCTCTCAGTTCAATACAAAAGTGCTTTAGTGGAATGTAATTAATAAAAACAAACTCGCTTATGGCATCTATCTATCTACGTCTCTTTTCTATACCTTTTGTATTCTGCATCTCTTTGTTCACCTCTCCACTTCATCTCTCTCTCCTGTTCCCCAAATCTCTGCTCTCTCCGCGTCTTTTTCAATTCAATTTAATGCCTCCTCCTCCTCCTCCTCTCTCTTTGTAGCTGTCTATTTCTTTCTCCCCCCCCCCTCTCTCTCTGATAGAGTGTGAATGAGTGAGGCAGTGTAATAATGTTTGAGAGAAGCCGGCCAGCCACGTCTCCCACCTCAACAGTCACCCTCACCTCCCTAACCAGGTTACACTGTATGTGTGTGTGTGTGTGTGTGTGTGTGTGTGTGTGTGTGTGTGTGTGTTTCAGTGTGTGTTTGTAGTGGCTCAATTACCTACAGTTTAGTGTGTGTTAGAAAGTGTGAAGTGTCTGTCTGCCTCAGCTCAATAATCATACTACACACACACGCACGCACACACACACACACACACACACACACACACACACACACACACACACACACACACACACACACACACACCCCTTGTACTTCTATCTTTGTGAGGACCATCATTGACATAATGCTTTCCCTAGCCCCTTACCCTGACCTTTACCCTGACCTTTACCATCACAACTAAATCCCTAACCCTAACCATAACCATAACCTAATTCTAACCTAACCCTGAAAACCAAGTCTTAACCTTCAAACAGCCCTTTGAAGTTGTGAGGACTGGCCAAAATGTCCTCACTTTCCAAAATGTCCTCACTATGTAGCAAGTACAAGTATACACACACACACACACACACACACACACACACACACACACACTAATTAGGTTATATAGTTGTGTATATTGTGCGACTGTTAGGAGGCAGGAGCCAGACAGTACACCCACACACACACGCACACACACACACTAACCTAGTTATGAAGTATAGCCTTCTGCAGTGAGTGTGTGTGTGTGTATGTGTGTTTTCTGGCCTCGTGCCTTGCATTCTCTCCATTATCTTGCAATTTCAAATTTTTAGAATGTTAAAAATTACAGCAGTATTGTCATGAATAATACAACACAGTACTCCCCCAACCCAAAGTTACGCTTATCAACACGGTCAGCAGTTGGAGCAGCATTATTGGCTGTGGCACCACACTCATGGAGGCAATTAAGGTCCTTTATAACCCTTAGCACCCAATTGCTGCAATTTGTGTCAAAAATCTCACTCCTTCTTTTTGACATTTTAAGACATGATACCCATATCAGATGTCCATCGCAAATAAACGTCCATAAATCCACCTAGAAATCATAGAAAAAAGATGCTCCAGAACTTGCCTGAGACATACGTTTAATGGGGCAGCACAATTATCTCGATTTTATCTGAGGGGGGGCCACAGTGTCAGATGTTGAAAACCTGATATAGAGTCATGTCTTTTATTGAAGAATACATTTAAAGGTTTAAATGTAAAAGATCAAAGATCTATAATACATATACTTTATTTTTCAAATCAGAGACTGGTTATATACACAGTATATATTTATATACCGTGTAAATGTTATATATCACATTTCTAAAAACAAAGTTAATAGATATATAATATCTGCCAGAGCACAAAAAAAAAATAACGAGAAGGGTGTGTTTCTCTTCCTCCATAACTTTTCTCTCCCCAGCACTATGAGTTATGGAGCATTGGATATGTTGCACAACCCCCCCCCCCCACTGCTCCAGGCAGAGTAGACACCATGAATTCTCAGCTGAGCACAAATCAGCACTTATCCAACTTCATCAGCAAAACAGGCGAACAAAACAGTAACTTGGCACTATCGGTTGTTTGTCTTTGCCTTCAGCTCATTTCCATGGCAGCAGCGGTGCAGGCTGTTAGCACGCTGCAAAAAATTAAAGGCTTAGCAAATTATAGATCTGTAAGCTCATTATCATGGAAATGAGATAGATTGTCACCACAGGAATTTACACAGGGGAGGATTTGGGGGACTCGCTCACGCTATTACACTTCAAAAATTTGCTTAGCAACTTATACATCCTTTAATGATGGTGATGACATGAAAAGGAAAAGTTGGAATCCCATGGATGTGTTTGATAACTCAGTTGGTGTGCCCCAAAGTCAAAACGTGATCAGATGTAAATTGATCTGCAACATTCATCAATTTTCTTGTATTCAGATTTCCTGAACAAGCTGTACAGATAGTCTGCCTTTATTCACAGGGGGAAAAACACTTCTTAATTGTAATTGTAATGCGTTCATCTGATGGAGTTTCATTTAAATATGTTACCAAAATCAGCTGAATTAAACTCAAATAAATAAACGTATTACAACGATTTAAAGTTAATAAAATTATTGTTTCGTTTGCATTAGCTGACTTCATAATGTTTCATAATGCTACATTCTTCTTTTGACTCTTGTGGGTCATGTTCGAGCTCTGCTCATTAAAAGGTGGCAAAATCAGTCTTGGACACTCGTAGAAGTAAATCTCACATAATACGTAAGAGGTTTAGGATGCGAATACAAAAATGTTCTTCCATGTGGTCCAATTGAAACATGAGCATGGAGATTCATTCTTTGCTTGGGAACACATTTCTGTGATGAAATATTTTAAATCAAAGTTCACTTACTAGCTTTTTCCAGAGCTTTCGAACATATTCCACAGCTTGCATCAGCAAATGAAATTTGCTCAAGTATAGAACTTCAGATGCCAAAGACCATCCTTGAACAGAAACAATAAAATAAAATCTACCCCCTTTAATTTTCTGCAGTCTTGCAGATAAAACCATCATCTGAACTACAGGCTTTTTTTCAACTCCCACATTCTGGCTGATATTCTGAGCAGATGGTTCTTATACTGCTGACAAATTGCCAGAGCCATGTTAGCCCTACCATCTTTTGCAGTGCAATGGGATTATTAGAGGAGCAGATTTATCTGTATTCAAGTCTTGTTCTTTCTTATTAACAGAGAATAAGAAAAGGCCAAAAACAAGACTGTATGTTCAGACGAAAACATGCTGCTGCTTTCTTTCTTGTCTCGTATATTGTCTAAGGAGTCAGTGAAGGAAGATGGAGGGTAAGAGAAGGCGCCAAGTAGACAGAGAGAAAAGTAGACAGGGACAGGATAGTCTGTTAATGGGTTAACTCTTCCCTTCTCCAAAAATAGTTCAGGTGCCTTTGAGCAAGGCACTGACGCCTTAAGTGCTTCAGTGCAGTAGCACAATGCTGATGGTTTTCACTTTATTCCACAATGATTGCTCAAGAAGGTTTAGAGACATATCAAAAAAGAGAAATTAGTTAGCTCTGTGATATTTTGTGTTTTTTAACAGTTTTCCAGGTTTGACTGTGCTTGATTTAACCCTGTAGTATCTTTTAAAAACTAGGACAAACCCGTGTACTGTATAATGATTCACATCACAGTAAACACTTCTGAAACGCAATTTTGTATTCACAATTGGAAAATGATTACTATCACGCCTGCATTTAGACAGATTTTCTCTGTTCATGCATATTAATGTGTGAAGTCAAAAACAAAATCACTCTTAAACATTAAGGAGTACTATGTACGTCATCATGGCAATCATGAACACCCATATCTTTCAGTATAAGATTAGCTGGAAACACATTTTGGATGGAAAAGAGCATGCAGCTCAAGCAACGTTCACTGAAGAAATAAGGGTTGAATTAAAAAATAAAAAACAAGTCAAGAAAGAAAAGCTCACACCTGGACAAGAAGAAAGGAGGTCAGGGAGAGCGAGAAACAGGGCACTGGAAGCGGTGAATCAGGAGATGATAACATGAATAAGTAGGGTGTGCAAGAAAAAACTGTATTCATGGTCAATTGAACTTTCAGCACTTTGTTAGGACTCATAACAAGCATGGCTGTTACAGATGTGAGAAACGGTAATGTTTCAGCACTGGACACTGTGTTGATGACTAGCAAGTCTACGAATGCGCAACTGAATATACATCGTACTTTTTGTTTATGCTGCCTAGCTACATTTTTGATGAACTGACATGAGTTAGACCCAAGTCCATCATTAGACAAGTCTGGGTATTCACAGCTGCTGCTATAGTTTTGATGTTTCTTGTATAACTATTTGTCGACAAAGTGAGAATGTCATCAATAACTGCAGTAGCTATAAGCAACACTGTACAAGGTTTAGGAGTTGAGCTGACAACATACATTAACATTCAATACATTGACCATAAATGCCTTATCTCATGCTGGCTTAGGCTGAGTCACCTGTCTTCCCCTGTCTGATCACCTGTATCATACAATACGTCAAAATTCAAATGAATGTTGGATTATGAAAATATTCTATATTAAAAAGGGGGCTGTGGTGGCAGGGGGGCTCACTCTCCACTCAGTGGAGAGAAAAAAAAAGTGACGAAAAAAACATCTAAAGTAGCCCCCCCGGCACATCAGCCAGAGTTCTTCCTAGTAATAATAAATCAGTGAGAAAAAGATTTGATTAGATTAGATTCAACTTTATTGTCATTACACATGTACAAGTACAAGGCAACGAAATGCAGTTTAGGTCGAACCTGCAGGATATAAAGTGTATGCATAAATGCAGGATAGAGCAGTATTATGAAAATATTTCACAAGTGGTACTATGGACATTAAGAAAGTAACTAATTATTCACACACCTCAGGAGCAATTTGGGGTTCAGTGTCTTACCCAAGGACACTTCGACATGTGGGCTGGGGGACGCCGGGATCAAACCGCTGACCTTCCGATTGGTGGACGACCCGCTCTGCCACTAAGCCACAGCCACCCCACTAAGCCAAAAGCAGCAGTAAAGTGCAGTAAACCTCCTCCATAAACAAATACCACAACTTTGATATGTGGAAATATAAACTCAGGTTCTTTAAATAAACAAACAAAAACAATGACAGCAGTGTGACCTGCAGGATATCTGGGTATCATCAAACAGGCCCTCCGCCGCCGCTCCCTGCCAGCTGACTGAGGCTGTTGTGACTGATGGTGTCTGGCACAAAGGAGCACCCGAAGCTTGCTGTGTTGCACCTTTGGGTGCTGATGCAGACGCTATAGATGCTGAGGGGAGTCGGGAGCAGGTGTTGGCATGCAGTTCACTTTAGGCCACAAGTCCCGAAGAGAACAGAGGCAAGTGAAGAATTCCAGACAGGTGAATACTAATGTCTGATTTGCATTCCCAACTTTGAAGCTGCTGTCTGTCTGATGCTGTGTCCCATGTGTTCAGAGGTAAAACAAAAACAATGCAATTTTAACCAAGTTTATCAAAAGTACTGATAATGTGAAGAAAACTGTTGTTCAAAAAGCAATATAAGAAATTCTACAGTTACGACTGTGGTCGTATTCACTTTTTGTCAATTAAAGAGCTGTTTTCTCTTTTCTCGATGTGTGACAGGTGTGAGAGTGATAGGGCTTGTACAGTGTGTGTGTGTGTGTGTGTGTGTGTGTGTGTGTGAGCTTGAATGCAGGCAGGTGTGGAACAGGCCACTGAGGTTATTGCATGACAGCCAGCTACAGAAGGAGCTAAGATTGCAGTAGTGTTGCATGAGGCAAAACCCATCTCCCTTTCCTTCCAACAAGCCATAGCTTCTTGTCTTAACTATGATATTTGTAAGAGCTCATGTGTTATATATTGGTGTGATGTTGCTTTTCTGGTTCAGGTTTTACTGAAGAATAGTACTTTTAACATTGGCAATGGAGAAGTAGGCAAGTACGTTTATTCATATAGCACCTTTCAAGAGCAGAACATCACAAAGTGCTTCAATCAATCAATAAAACTTTATTTCTATAGCATCTTCCAACAACCGAAACTGAACCAAAGTACAACATGAAAAAAAAATCAAAATAAATACAATAAAAAGAAACTAAGTCAAAAGACATAAAATACAGACGTAAGAAAAGAAAAACAACCTAAAATAGAATTAAATACAAATTACACAAAGACAAGTCTGGGCTTGTCCACAGATCGCAAGTCCAAAGAGAGAGAGTTCCAAATTGTAGGAGCCACGACCTCAAAAGCACGGTCTCCTTTAGTTTTAAGCCTGGAGCGAGGAACAACCAACCAACCCTGATCAGAGAGCTGCTGGTGTCATGGGGCTCCAGTAGTTCTCTAATGTGGACAGATGCCTGACCATGCAGAGTTTGAATTGAATTCTGAATGGGGATGGCGGTGGGGAGCCAGTGTAAAGAAATCAAGATCAGAGTCTCATGTTTCCCAATAGCATCTTTAGGCTAAGATGTTCTCAGCCCATTGACCAACAATAGAACCAAGATCAGCAGCTTTAAGATGCATTTGCGAAACCAGGTCAGTAGCTTGGAAGCAGCATTTCAGACCGCTCGTGAGCAGTCCAGCGATGTGTTGCTAACAGAGGAGGTTGAGAGGCAAGGGAGATCAAAATCTAAAAAAGAGCAATTGGTTGAAACAAACCATTACCAAATCTCAGTACTCAGGGCGGCACGGCATGAAGGATGTTGCTAGTTGGATTATTGCTAGATTTGTCAGTGTATGTTAACCGGCCACCTGCTCTGGATCAGGTATTTACCAATGGTGTTGTGATAATTACGTTGATATATTTACTTTGTAGCCTAGAAATAGAGCTGGTGTATTAAAACTACTTTGTCAAGGATAATTACCAGCTGTTTTCTTAATAGAAACCGCACACTACTTTAATCATGCCCTGGTGAACCTGTACTTGTGATAATGCATCGTTAAGCTTCGTTTGTCTAATTGGAAATCAGGCCAGCTTGGTCATCATCAGTCACCACACTGCTCTGCTTCTTGTTACATCTTCCACCCTCGATAGATACTTTATCTTCTGCATTAGGCCTGTATGGTTAATCTGGAAATAAAATAATGAATAAAATTAAATTGTTTTTAAGAAATCGTGTAAGCCATTGTTTTGCTGCTTAATTTTTCGTGACATAATAGAGATAAGTAGCAACAAGTGTAAAATAACATGACACTGTGGGTTGCTTTTCCCAATGACCGCAAGCTCATTCATTCATTCATGGGTGACTGACGTAGGTGTGGGTTTGTGAAGCTGAACCTGAATAGCCAAACAGCAAATTTTGCTTGCCACATTTCCACTCGCCTCACGAAACTTCCGTGGTACATGTACGTTAGCATGTTAGAATGTCACTCTTTAACACTGCGCGGTTATGTGTTAACATTTTTACAAACTGTTTGTGAACTTCCTCTATTTTATGTGCTATTTTTAGCTCAGAGAAAGAGTGTGTCCATCAAGCTACAGGTTCTCGTCTCTTTTTAGGCACAGCGCAAACAAATGCTGTTGTTTTTCTTGAGAAGACAGTTTTGTTTCCATTTAAGTGGAGAGAAAAAAACAACTTGTATATATCAAATTTCTCTGTCCAAAGCCCCAGCTTGACAGACAGATTGTCATTCTATTATGCTTCCTTTGAGGCTGCTGCTCCACCCATGTGGGCTGCCCTGTGCCAAGAATGGAGCGGCTCCATTATTCAGCCCAAGAGAAGGGGTGGTAGATGTGGAGGAGGGTTCCCTGGGAGGAGAGCTGTGCATATATTAGAGCGTAATTAATCTGCATGAGACAGAGGGATGAGGGAGGGAAATGGAGAGAGTGACAGAGGGAAGAAGGATGAGAGAGAAAAAGAGAGTGGAAAGGAGGGAAACAAAGACAAACAGAGGGATAAAAGCCGTAGTGGATCAGAGTAAGGAATAGAAAAACAAGAACGGAGGGGAAGCCTAACTGAGAGCAAAAAAAGAAGCACAAGTGAGTATGTGTGACAAAGAAAGAAAAGGCTGACAGAGAGTGATAGGGCGAGCTCGCGAAACAGTGAGAGAGACTATAATTACAGAGGTTGAGCCACAGGGCTCCTCTATGGATCATTAGCCAGCTTAAAGAGCCAGGGCCCCGGCACTGTGTAGAGAGATTTTGCTGAAAAGGTCACAACGTCTGCAGCTCTGGCTGAATACTCCTCAGTGTGTTCAGGCTAGTTTGCTTTATTTATCTTGGCAGTCAGGATACACAGGCCCGAAGATAAGGAGCTAATGAACTGCAATGATCAAGAACAAAATACACAGACACACATGCAGACAAAACCAGCCTGTTTGGCCCCATAAATGCTGCTTCTCCACTGAGCCGCTGACGGGGGCATGGCATTAGTGGTTTTCCATATGACAAGATAGTATAGTAAAAGCTTACCTTGACATGTATTGGACATTCAGTGATTTGCACAAACAGCTCAAAACACCTGTCGCCTGCAGCTCTTCTTCTTCAGCAGGAACGTTGGGTTTGCAGTATCAGGATCTTTACACAGCAAATACAGCTCAGACAGGGCTGCAAGGGAGTGTATCAGATAAGAGTGAGGCGGCTGTGTTAGACAAAAGAAAGACAGGAACACAGGAGTGAAGCCCAACTGAGGCCAGATACTCTGTGCAGATACTGATATTGATATGTGAGGGTTAAAATCCAATCAGCTGATATTTGTTTTGTTTTTGTTTTTTTACATAAACACATGTTTGATAAGGACCCCTTAAATTTGGTTAAATATGTACTGAGTGGGACATTTTACAGTTAAAAAATAAACATGTCAGTGCTTTTAGGTGAAACTGTTTATAAATGACCTCAAACTGTGTTGTAGTTTATTATGACTGACATATCAGCCGATACGATATATCAGTGATAATCTAATATCGAGCACTAATATCAACTTGCCAATTTATTGGTGGATGCAAAGAAATACAAATATGCTCTCAGTGAGAATCGAAGCAAAGACTTTTCCAAGCAAGTTGAAAAGTTTTGACCTTTGCCAAAAAATTGACCTTATACCAAGTATGACTCCATTTCACAAGCACACAGAAACGAGACGATAAAGCAGCGAAACAGGAGGAAATATGAGCCTGAACGGAAGTTCAAGGTAAATTCTGACAGACTCTGAACTGTCACACACACACACACACACACACACCACAGATATGGTCGCTGTATATGTTGAAACTAGCTACAGCTAATCGCTGTACACTTGGTAATGTTACATTGGATTTTGTGACAATTAATCAGCAGTCACATTTGAACAGAGTGAAGCAACAATAAACGCTTGTGGCTGCAATTTAATGGCATTGTGTTTTTTCAAAGTGCTCTGCTTTTTTATTGCAACTGCTTAAGTGCTTTAAGTTAACAACAGCTCAAATATTTAGAGATAAGTTGGTCTTTTGGAAATGTCACATTTAAGCAACTGACCAGTCACAGTAGAGGAGACAGGAATTTTTAGCAGAAATGGAGGAAACAATAATTACGATTGAACACATGGGAAACCAGGCTCATTAACAAGCCCAGGCCTGCCCTGTAGCAGCATGGGCACATGGTGGTCAGAGAGCAGCTTCTGCAATCCCAAAGCAGCCATTATGTCTTAATGATGTGTCATGCACAAAAGATGCGGCTCTGAGAGCCGATGCTTTGTAGTAAATCAGAAGAGCCGGCTCGCATCGAGTGAGAGCCGGCTCCCAGTTTTTTTTCCTTTTGCTGCTCACCTCAGCGCTCAGCCTGAGCTCTGCTCAAGGTAGAACTTTGTTTTGATTGGTCAGCAATGGCATCGAGGTCAATCAGATGTGAGGATACGGGATCATACCATTATGTAAAACCAGAGAGGGGGGTGCTGAGAAGTGGAGCAGAGCTCCACTCAGTGTCGTTAACTTGCAGTGGAAGTCTGCAAGTTAGGGTTAGGGTTAGTTAGGGTTAGGGTTACAGAATAAATGCACATAATTAGGCAATTATAAGGATTCTCATAAAAACACTGCACATGAAAGGGTTTTCCACACACAAACCATTAATTTTTGCAAATTTATGGTAAAATAAAGGCCTACAAAAAATCCTAAATTAATAGCCGTTCAGGAGTCGAAAGACCCGAACGGCTCTCTGAAAAGACCCGAACTTCCCATCACTATTATGTCTAACCAGTTATAAGTCTTTTAGCACAATACTAAACCTTGATTCAGTTTGAAGCCCAAATAATTCTGGTTCGGACTAAACAACTAGAGAAAGACTGCTCCAGAAGGTGGGTCTCAGTCCAGTTCCAATCGGATCTGGTGTGGTTCGTTTGTGGTGTGAAAGCAATCTAAGCAAAGTTTGAATGAGCAGAAACAGCCAACAACAGACAAACAGCGACACCTACAGAAACTCTGTGCTGTACATAAATACAACAGAGGGAATGTGTCTTATGTGGCGATACTTGCACTTGTTGAAACCACAAAGACCATGCAACATGAAAGAGGGAGTTACAGTATGTGACAGTTACATCAGCATGTCTAAGACGTCTTTTAATGATATGGTTGTTGGCACTGGTTTTGCCTCTTAAAGCGGAGGATTACAGCTTTAAAGAGGCTTGTCAGGGTGCCGTATCACCAGGCTAAAAAGCAAGTGTGAAGTCCCAGTGGCTGCAGTTCTTGTTAGACTAAAACAAGCTGCTAGAGAGCCGTCATTATCAGCAAAACTCCCGCTGATCTGCACTGCACTCTAATGACTCGAGAATGAGGTCGCATTGTATGTTTGTTTCAGTCTTTATTATTCATACACTACAACAATCAGACCAGTCTCTAACTCATCAGACCAAAATGTGATGTTGTATCAAGACATGGCATCGGTAATTATAGTACTTCATCACCAAATGGTTGGATAAAGTATACTATCCAAGCTTAGATTAACAATCCATCTTTACTTAATGAGGCATTCTTGCCGTTATACTTTTCGTACAAATTTTCACTAGTCCACAATTTTGGATGCTCTCTGTAACAGACCCATGGAAAGTCTACCCAAACCTGACCAGCATACATTCATCTCAAAAAAAGACATTAAAAAGAGGGAGAAAAGAGATCTGATCTGAAACTGTCCCTTGGACAGTCAGACCCGATAATAATTCGACCCAACATGTGTAGACCTCTAAAGCAGACCCATTGACAGAGACCTTGTGACAGATAAAACTTGTGTTTGACAAGTTGAAGATTTAAGACAAACTTATCATAACTCTCTGATTCATTGATGACACATTAATAAGAGAACTAGGAAATACTAGGAATGGAAAAGAAAAGGAAAACCCACAGATTTTAGACATAAAAACCCTGTAGCTGCAGTGGAATCAGAAGGAATGTGCATGCCTCTCCTATATTCATTAATACATGTTTAACAATGTTAATTTTGTAAAACCTAAGAAAGAACTAAAGTTATTTCTATGAAAACACCTAACAATGCTAATAGGCTGCTGCAGAGAAAGTTCATGACATTGATGTGACACATGTCTGAAGAGTTAAAAGCAACTATAAGTGAAAATGTCAAAAGAGCAGAGCAGAACAGCAGGTCTCAGAGTTACACAGGTGGTGTTTCCTGAAGTGCGTTACAGCATGATGTAGCAAAACGCAAAATACCTTGACCAATTTAGATGGCTGCTGCAGTAAATGAATGTGTGATGGCTCAAAATTGGTGAGTATTCTGACTCATCTTCCTTAAAGTTTAGCTCCTTTAGGTAGAGGAAGTCAAAGTTGTTGTGAACCCACAACATATTTGATGCTGACTGCAAACAATAATGCACAGTAACTAACAAACTCTGACTTTTACATGTGTACCTTTGCTTTTTCTGACTTTTAACAAAACCCCATTTTTTAAAATTCTGTAAAATGTTCTAAGACTAAGTTGGTCAAGCTATCGGACAACCAGCCTGCATGCTGAGGCCAAGTGTACTCTTACATATTAGTAAAGTTGGAGGCTTTCTGCTAACATATGCAACAAAACATCAGTTCACTTCACTCGCCCTACTACATGAATTGTTACACACATTGACAAATTAAAACTGTTCCACTTCCTCTATAAATTCTGGAAAGTGTGTAATATATATTTGCAATAGGTGTTTACAAAATCTCAGAAGAAACAAAAATCACAATCCCAAATTCACAATTTTTCACACTGGAGCATTTCTAGCTACAAGAGCATCAGAGATACATTATTTTAATATCTGGTTTTTACCTTTTGAAAAAAAGCTCCTCATGTCACAAAAATTGACTGAGCTGTTACAGATCATGAATCCAGGGATTTCAGGGATTTTTGCATTCAACCTATAACAGCAGTAGAGATTTTATGTGGAAGTCCTGGACTCTGTCTTTATATTGTGAAACTTAATGTTGTCCTGAAGACACACATTCAGAAAGGTTTAAAGTTTACTGCTACTGTACTGCAGCTCTGAAACCTGAGAGATGGGAGATAAAAGATAAAAGTTCTGAAATGTAAAACAGAGCCAGACCATATAGGGATTTAAAAGTAATCAAAAGAATCTAAAATTGAATTTTGTAACGAAAGGGGAGCCAGTGTAATTCAGCCAGGACTGGGGTGATGTGTTCCCTACGTCGAGTGTTTGTGAGGAGTCTTGCTGCTGCATTCTGCACCAACTGTAGACGGGCAACTGCTGCATTATTTAGGCAAGTGAATAAGGAGTTACAGTAGTGTAGGCGAGAGGAAATGAGGGTGTGGATAACTTGTTCCACTATGTTCTTAGGGAGAATTGGTCTGAGTTTGGTGATATTTCTGATTTGTAAGTAGCAGGATTGGACTAGACTCTTAATGTGCTGATTGAAGTTTAGGTACTGATCAAAAACAAGTTTCTAGCAGAATGTTTTGTGTTAGCTGTTAGTGGTCCAAGGAGGAGGGTGACACTATTAGAAATATGATCAGGACCAATAACCAGGACTTCAGTCTTGTTTGTGTTTAGTTGCAGAAATTTGGAAGCCATCCAGTCCTTAATTGACAGCAAGGGAGCAGTGCAAAGAATCCAGGTTGTTACGATTTTCAGAGCTAAATGAGGCATATAACTGGGAGTCATCGGCGTAACAATGGTAGGACACAGGGGTGAAATGGCAAATAACATGGCCAAGGGGGAACAGATATAAACTGAACAAAATAGGGCCAAGGACTGAGCCCTGTGGGACCCCACATGACATGGGAGCAGTTGAAGTTCTCCATCAGCTATGAGAGCCTAAGAAATACTATAATCTGCCAAAGTTGGACACTGATGGTTATTTCAAAGAATTTCATTATTCGTGTGTTGTCTGTGCTCCTGTTTTATTATTTTTTTCATGTATGTATTCATTTATCAATTCATTGCCAGGGTGACACCAACTTCCCCTGCTGCACACAAACTTAGTTTAAAATCTAACTTTTTAACTTTGATCAATGAAAAAAAGTTAGTAAAGAAAAAATAATGTAAAAATGACCCTATAATATCAGTGTAGATATATTTTAGTTATTTGGCCTTCTTAGAAAGAAAACATTAAATCACACAACTACAAAAATCTCAAGGATAACACAATACAGTCCCAAGACTTATTTCCATTTTGCTAATTTGATATACAGATATAACCAACACAATTACAGTACCATCCTCAATAAATCCACATCAGTCATCCAAAATATAATTTATCAACACTACTAAGAGTCTGCAGGCACGCTAGCAATCTGTGAAATAGACAAACAAAATTATTGGACAAACAAATTGAAATATCCTGATGATAGCACTAGATGAAGATTCGGGGGAACACCAAAGTTAATAAATATCATGAATGTTGGCACAAAATTACATGATAATCCATCCAGCATTTGACGGGACGTTTCACTCTGAACCACACATGTCAACCAGCTAGTGGTGCTAGAGAATATGTGTAGGGGATTTCAATTAAGATATATTACCTGGGCACCATGGAAATCTCTACCAAGTTTCATGGCAAACTGCCCTATAGTTTTTGAGACATTTCACTAAAAACGCAGGGTGGCTGTGGCTCAGTAAGCAGAGCAGGTTGTCCATTAACCACAGGTCAGGGATTTGATCCCCAGTTCCTCCTGTCCACATGTCAAAAGTGTTCTTGGGCAACCCTAAATATCTAAAATCTTTGTTTAGGCCAGCACCTTGCATGAGACACTTTCCATGACTTTGTGCGTCTCTGAACGGCAGCTCTATAAATAGGGATGAGCGAGTACACCATTATCTGTATCTGTATATGTTCAACTAACTAAATAATCTGTATTCGTATCCGTACTCAGAATGGGGGGGCTTAAACCGGAAAGTTAATTTAAGCCTGAAATTGATATGGGTTTGTGGCAGAATCGTGCTACCGTGAGTTCCCCTGGCTTGGGGTTGATCAGACGTTGATATTTATTAGAAAACTATTACAGAACAGCCTCAGAATTGAGCTTCACAACAATGTTTTTGATCATAAGACTAAGAAAACTATTTGCAGAACATTTTTTAATAAACGTTGCTATATTTACGAGTACAGATATTGACACATTTTACTCTGATGATACTCGTACTTGTAAACAGTACATTATCTGTACTGGATACTCGTTTCAGCCGAGTACTTGCTCAACCCTATCTATAACCCGGTGAAGCTGAAGGCAGCAGCCTCTGCATGTTGTTGATTGACAGCGGAGTGGATGAGAGTTGAGTGTCAGCGCAGCAGTAGGGGGTGTAAAGAGAGAGAGAGAGAGATAGAGGCGCGGGACGAGAGAGAGCGACGCTGGGAATGTGTGATCTTTCCAGTTTCAGTTTCAAAGGGTTGTTATTGGCACCGCTCAAGGTCAGGGACTCTGTTATATAAAGACTTTGAAGTCAGATGGAGGGAGCTAAGAAGAGAAAGGTAAAGAAACAGAGAGATGTGTGGAAATAAATTAAGAGTCCTGGTCTATAATGAGTTAGAAATCCATGACGACCAACAGTGATTTGCCTTTACTAGACCAGCTGCTAAGTCACTGGTTGACTAAAAGCTGTCAGTGCTCATTAAAATAATAAACAATTAAATGCACCTAAATGAACAAAAGTACTTGTTTCATCCTCTCATTCCTGGTCAGATATAATCAGCAACTACTAATAAAAATCAAATACGCAATAAATTAACAGACACAAGATGATATGTAGCCAATATGTTGCCCAACAAGTCCTTCAAACTAAATGAAAAAAATACCTTTTTGGACACATCTATTGGCAGGATCATTTCTCGTGTCTCCTTCTCAAAACACATTTGACAGTTACATTTTGGTCAGGTTCAGGCACACAAACTACTTGGTTACAGGTGAGGGAAGGTCCTGGTCATGACTAAAAGAACAACTACTTAGAACAACTTTCTGACTTGTGTCCAAGTCACATGCTTTGTTGACTCATTCATCCAACCACCCCAACCTAATCCTGGATGTCCTCTGGATGCACTAGGTCACGTTCTGGTTGTGCCGCAGCTTCGTCACGTCTCTGACAGTTTCAGAAGAGTCTTCAGTCTGTTCTTTAGGAGACACATTTCCAATATTGTTTCAAGTTGTTTTGCCAACATTTCTTGTGATTCTCAGCATATCGAAAACATGCCTGCAGCTCATTTATGATCGTTATGGTAAGAGATACTTTGTGGCTGTAGATGACTCATTTTAAGTCATGCACTCAGCTATCTTCTTTTTAATCTGTAATTCCTGAATAGTGATTAGCAGAAGGAAAACAGTAGCATTCCAGTAGAAAATTATATTTTTTCAGTCAGAGATTGTTCTGCGCTAATACAGAATGAACATGCCAAAAGGTGGTGACCCTCTGCTTTGACGTGATGGACTTAGAGACGTGAGTGCTGAGTTACTGCCGTACCCCTCAGACTCCAGAGTGAACTGAACTCTCTTAGTAATGGTTTGGTTCAGATTATGATAACTATTTTCTACTTCTCATACATGAGTTTAGTGTCATTGAGACCCGATGGTGGTCAAAGTACTGTAGATTACAGTAGTGGTGTGAAAACCCCTGTCTTGTCCATTGGCTCTCTAAACTAGCTAGCTTCTGCTATCTACATGCAGCCAGCTCCCTTCACTCTCACCAGCCACGTTACACCACGTGTACGTAAAGACAATGACAAAATAAATATACATAAACACAATTACACTTCAGAGGTGCAAACTGGTTTACGAAGTTAACTAAATGAAGAAAGGGACTTTTTCCCCTATCAAAACGATTCATAGAGGTCTGTACTCTCCAGAGCAACCAGGACATTGATTGTTTCTGGAAAGATACGTCACCATTGAGTTTTTGTAATGTAGTTTTTTAATGCTTAGAACAACAAAAAGTGAAATTTCATTCATTCCTATATACTTTGGTGGTGTCTAAAATTTAGGGGCATATCTCAAAATGTCATCACATAAACCTTAAATTGTCAGCATGGCTAGATACCAGGTAAGTGACAATATATATCCATTTTTTTCAATTCGGGTTAACTGGCCACTGAACATTACAGAAAAGACAGTGTGACAATGAACAGATGTGAAGAGTTTCCTTACTATGCATCTTCATGTTTGACCATCAGACATCCAAGGTCTTAACTGACCAGAGAGAGAAATTGTATTATGAATGAACTGGATTTCAGAATGAAACTTGAGTTTTCCTTATTGTGTTTGTCCTCAGTTGACTTCTTCTTTCACAGGCAAAAAGAGATTGTGGTTTTTAAAAAGATGAAGTTGACTCGAGCAGTTGCCTGTGTCTGCAAGAAGATTAAAACTCAGTTGTGTTTTCACACCTTCCCAAAGGAGGTATGTATAAAAACTTTTTCATGTCTTCTTTTGATAAACTGTGTGTTTTTATTGATTCTGCTGCTTTCGTGGAGATAAGAGATTACAATCCTCGGCCTTGGTTAAGGGACGCTGTAATGATGCACAGCGATTAAGGTGTGATCTTATCTCCATACTGAAGCAATCGTTTGCAATGCAGCAGATTGTAGGACAGGAAGTCAAATTCTGTGGCAGCTTTAAAGGCAACTGCAGGTCATTTTTAGTAAATGTAATGCTGTTTTTAAACAGAAATTGGACTGTAACATTGGTTTTCTTGCTTTTTTTAGGAGATGCATAACAAGCTGTACCCTCATTATGATACTGCCTTTGGATTTAACACTGTTAAATCTTTCCAACATGAGGTGGACCAGACACTTTTTGGGACTTGGACTCTCGCTCCTCTAGAGCCAACTGCTGGTATAGGCAGAATGGGCAAATGTTATAGGCGCTAAGGTGAGTGGAGAGGGGAGGAACTTTTTGAAAAATTATTAGGGTTTCAGCCCGTATTATTATTTGTCTTATGCCGCAGCTCAAATTGCCGTGTGCTGGAATAAGCTAGAAACTAAAAAACTAGGCCAAATAACTGGAGATGATGTGCATGTGCTTCCACAGAAATTTGAGCCCAATCGGCCACATGGTGGCGCTGTAATTAATGCCCAAAAATGCAGTTTTGAACAGGCCAAGCACCCCACAAGGTAAGTCCGAAATACTTGAAATTTCCTTTCCAGCTCAATCTGCCCTACAAAAAACCTCTCGGACCACTAAAGTCCACCTAACTAGATTTTCCGCCATTTTTAAGTTTTTGAAAAACCCATTTTTGACATCTCCTCCTAAACCGTAGGTCAGATTGCTACCATATTTTTGGTGGATCATCATTGGACAAAGCTTATCGAACGTTGTATAAAGCTTGTTGATATATTTAGTTTTCAAGATATTGACCAATGAACTTCAAAAGGGGCGTGGCTTAGCACATAAATAGACCAAAGTCAACAACTGTTGGGCCAATTATCACAAAACTTACAGGGTATGTCCTGAAAGACACCCTGAAAGTTTCATTCAAATTGGCCATTAGGGGCGCTACAAATGCAAAACATGGGTGTGGCATAACACGAATCAGACTATAAATCAGAGATTGTTTGTCCAGTCATCACAAAACTTACAGGATATGTCCACAGAAGGACCTGAAACTTATCCTGAAAGTGTCCTTTCCTTTTACTTCTCTGAACATTGTTGTCTGGCTGTCCAGCTGCTAAAATCCACATGAGAGAAGAGACGAGTGGATAAAGTTGTTGAAATGATCATCTCAGTCCCCTTCAGTTAAGAGCAGCTGTGGCTTAGTGGTAGGGTGAATGTGATATGTAGCGTGAAGCACTTTGAGTAGTCGGAAGACTAGAAAGGCGTTATACAAGTACAGTCCATTTACCATTTAATACCATGCACTCGGTGCAACAAGCTTAACAAGCAGCGCTGCTAGTGCTGCATGGACTTTTTTGCCCTGAGGTTAAATACAGGCTACCCTACCTTTATTGGTAAAATTTGTTGGTGCTGAGTGCAGCCTGAAAGGAATACCTGCAGACAGTATTCAGGGCTGAATAAAATGTTAATATTATTCTCAATTAATATTCTCCTAAAAAGCCGCTTGAATTTAACATAAAAAAAAAAATATAGTAAAGGTCAGAGCTCTTCCTAGTACAGATGGAAATACAAAAGTATCTATAAAGGAAACTCAACATGATTTTAAGTAGGGTTCGTGCATTAACAATACAGAGATTTACATACTACCATTATAACAAGACCCCTCACAAGCACTCGACGCAGGGAACACATCACCCCAGTCCTGGCTGAATTACACTGGCTCCCCATTCGTTAAGATTCTACTGATTACTTTTAAATCCCTACATGGTCTGGTTTCTTTTAACCCCTTACTCGACTCAGAGACTCCTCAGATCAAAGAGTCAAAAGTTGTTAAAAGTTCCACAGTCCAGGTTCAAAACCAAGGGCATCATGCTTTTACTGTTCTAGCTCCAACGCTGTGGAACAAACTCCCCCTCAACATCAGATCAGCTGAGTCAGTGCCTCTGTTTAAAAAGCTTTTAAAAACCCACCTGTACAAACTGGCATTTGTATAATATTTTTATAATGTCTATTATAATCTTTTATTGTTGTTCTTTTATATTTTTCTATGTTTAACTATTTGCACGTTTTAATGCTGTTCTGTAATATTTTATTTTATGTATGGTATTTTGTGAAGCACCCTGTAACTCTGGTTTCTAAATGTGCTATAGAAATAAAGTTTCTTATTAATATTATTACTATGGAAAGCACTACAACCAATTCCATCATAATTTATTTGCTATATTTTAAAAAAAACGTTTTAAAATTTCAATGTACCCACCTCTTCTGAAGCAAATTACGTACAAAATTATTCACTGCAATAATCCCATGTAATACAAGCCAGTGCAAAACAGTTTTAGATAACGGAAGCTTCTATAAAATGCAAACTTTACTTCAGATTAACCTTTTAAATGCACGCTTTGGGTACTATGATGAATTAAAAAACCTGACTGAAACCTTTAAAAAAGCGTGCTCATTCAAAAAAAGTTGAGTATACACGACTTTCTCCAATACCCTGGCAAGGAAGGGCATATACTGTAGTAACGTTAAATAAGCAGCAGCCTTTCTGGTGCATGAGATTGTTCCTCCTCAAAGCGAGGTGGCAATGTTTCAAGAGTTTGAGGGTGGAGGAAGATCCATGATGTGACATAATGATGTGGCATCTCATACTCTAGGTTCTCGGTGCGTATAGATATCTTGTAGATATACTGTCCTAAGTCTGGCTCCTCTGGTTTGATTTGTTCATTTCAGTATGGCCAATAGATGTTTAACAACCTGGTTGCAACTTATAAACCCTTTATAGAGTATGTCTTATGAATAGGTCAAAGGTCAAGAGGCTAAATGAATCAAAATCACAACCAACACAATTCCTTGACATTAAGGGCTCCATTTCAGCTTCAGAGCCTATAACAACCCGGTCTGGTTGACTGTAAATAAAAACACACTCTGTAGACTCTCAATGAAAGTCTCACGTTATTTATCATCAGTGCAGCAGCTTCAGGCTATACACCTTGGCAACATCACAGATTAGAGCTCCAACTCCCTGGTTTTCTAAATTTGGGAGGGATTTACCCCAGGAGAGATATATCTCATGAATCTTTGGTGATATTTCCATTCGGGGCTGCTGTGCTCTTCCTGGTTTCTCCTCTGTTTGGATTTGTGGTTTGTTTGTCCTTTTGGGGGTAAATAACTCTGTGCAGAAGTATTTTTGAACCCCATCCATGAAATGTCACACACAATGCATAATATCAACACATCTGAGGAAAAACATACCCCATGACTGACCTTTGCAAAGATTTTTTTAAGAATTTTAAAAGCCATAGAAGTATTAGAAACTCATTTAAAATGGCAATAGAGATGTATAAATATGAATACATCTGGAGATCACGCAAGGCTGGAAGGTGTGCATGTTGGTGATATAATGATTAGTATTTGCAAGGCATAGTGAGCCCTTTCAAGATCTCCTAAAAATAAACAAAACCTTAAATCACCACCCACTCAAGTACACACAACCCCATCTTTCTCTGAAATACCACCTGCCATTTCAGAGATGCTTTTATCTAAAGTGCTATACAGTGCAACAACACCATGGTTATATATTTGAGTTAATATGGGCGCCCCCGGGGGGAAAAAAACCTCTAACCCTGCCAGTGTTAGCACTGCAAACACACACACTTACTCACCTCTATACTTGTGGGGACCCACATTGACATAAAGCATTTCCTAACCTAACCACATTACCCTACCACACAATCATTAGCCCTTTTTACACAGAGATCGTGCAATACTGCCGTAAAGAAGAGCCGTCATCACGCCGGCTTTGCCTTTTTACACTGAACCAAACAACAACGGCATTTGGTACCCCAGTGTGTGATTTTAGATAGCGTTCCAGAAAGTACCCCGTCAACGTAGGTACTGTACTGTACTGTACTACCCTTTACTGCCAGACTGACAACTTCACTGCTCACCTGTTCCTCTTCACCACTCGCATTCACCGTCACTCTTGCCGCTCTCTGTCTCGCTCAACCAGACGCTCACTATGCACATGTGTCCCATCCTGCCGGCTCACACAGACGTCGATTCGGCTCTGGAACTGGCTGTGTGAAAGGGGCTATTGTGATGTGATAGTTGTGTCACTGCATTTTGTTGCTCTTAATGTTTGATTGTCGGTGATGTTGTTGTGGGGCACTCTGCTGTCTGACACTATGGAGCACTATGATGTTGATGATGTCTGTATTTAATTGTAATGTCTTTTGTTGTTGTATTTATCTGACAATTGCCACAGACACCAAAGGAATTTCCAGAAGGATAATACGCAAATCTAACTAATGTAACCAAGCCTCAAGCAGCCCTTTAGACAAAAACATGTTCCTTTAAGCAGTGAAGACAGACTGAAACATCCTCACTTTTCTGAAAGATGTCTTTTGAGGAACTCGTGGATGGCCAAGATGTCCTCTCACTTTCCAAACAGAAATGAGGCCTGCACCCTCGCCTTCCAAAACACGTCGTCTGAAGAAGTGTGGATCAGCCAAATGTTCTCACTCTCCGAAAATGTCACTTAAACTCAGGAGTGGTGAGAACAGACCATCCTCACTTTTAAAAATAAATCCTTTGAAGAAGTGGAGGCTGGACAAAATGACCTTACTTTCCAAAAATGTCCTTTGCGGAAGCCATGACTGGCTAAGACATCTGCTTACTTTCAAAAAAGAACATATTTGCCAAAACATCCTCCCTTTCAAAACACGTCCTCTGAATAAGTAAGGACCCACCAAAATGTCCTCACTTGCAGTCCTCACAAAGATAGAAGTACACCAACACACAACACACAGTCAAGGAGTTCACTTTCAATGCCTCAAGTGAATAGAAGTTGACTCGTGGCTGATTCGTGTACAAACGCTCCACTAGGCCTGTCTCACTGACTCATGGGGGGATAATGAATGGAGCACAATCAGCCTGCCCGAAACCTGCAAAGACTGAATCCTTCCCTGAGTGAGACGAGATGGAAGTCTGAATCTTTTGATTTGGGAACGGTTACATTTATACATTAACTTTTAACAGCTATTGGATCTCTTTTTACAGCTCGACAGGACAAAGATAGATATACTGAAAAAGTTTGAGAACTCTGAAGAAGTTCTAGTACTGTACTGTGAGTGTTGAGAACTAGTGTAGTGTTACTAAACTATCAAATCAAACACTAACACAGAACTTACACTATACATATGCAATAGATAAAATATGTCATCAAAATGTAGGTAGCTGTTCACCTGACAGTTGAGGGAGCCAATTGTTCTTGATCACATAAAGGAAATGAAGTTAGAAGCTGGTGCCAAAATTCTTCTTTGAACAAAACAAAAATCGAACTTAAAAGTACCAATCAGACTAAATCTATTCAGGTCATGGTCTCTTAAACCACTGGTGTAAACAGGTGTATTCCTATTGTACCATATGTTTTCAAATTGTCTTAGTAAGATGTAGCCTAATATATTAATTATTTTTATCAGATGACCTTTCTTTCAAGGACGTAAGCATTTGATTGCATTCTAAACATAAACATAAAGAATTGGCAATGGTAGTAAAACCAATGCTTTTGTTTTCAAGGTTTCAAAACAGACCAGTTTTCAGTTTTGGAACTGAAGATTGGGTGGAGCAGTTGTCGTCACACTCCCATGAGTTATTTTGAAACACAGTGACAAACGACCCTTTTTGTCTTTCAGGTATATTGAACTGCTGAATATGGACATTGAAACATCATGTCACAACAGTTCCAGTGAAGCAACAATAAAGTTTAATAGCATAAAAATAATTCAGCCTCTAAGAAATCATCAGTTAAGATCAAAAAGCAATGGCTTATTTACAGATCCACATTTTAGTACCACAGTTGAGTCAAGTGGGGGGAAATTCAGAGTAGGAGTGTGTTGGGTGAAGCAGCATTCATTGTCAGTCACTGAGACGAAAATGGAATTTGTCAAGGTCCTGTTGTGGGTGACACTGACTGATGTGGCAAGGCGCTCCCACAGCTAAACATGTCATAAACAAAGAACATGTGCACTGATTTCAGGCATATTCCACCTGTCCCCCAAAGCACCATCAGCCACAGACAGGCAGTGACACCTATAAATATCTGACAACACGTTAAAATCAGATGTCAATCAGATGTCAATACTGCTGTGCAGAAGTATTTTTGAACCCCATCCATGAAATGTCACACACAATGCATAATATCAACACATCTGAGGAAAAACATACCCCATGACTGACCTTTGCAAAGATTTTTTAAAGAATTTTAAAAGCCATAGAAGTATTATAGACTCATTAAAAATGGCAATAGAGATGTATAAATATGAATACGTCTGGAGATCACGCAAGGCGTGCATGTTGGTGATAAAATGATTAGTATTTGCAAGGCATAGTGAGCCCTTTCAAGATCTCCTAAAAATGTATAAATATGAATAATATTTTCCAACACACGCATTAGTGTTTTGGAACGTGTTTTCCCACTAAGATAAAACATCTACCATCATGCAGTTGTGGGTGCTGGTTTACAAATTCTGCTCTGAATTATCATGCAATGGCAACATAAAACTGACTAAATTTAAAGCATGGATAGTGTTCATTATGATGATAGATTTTAGTTAGGTTTCAGGTTACTGAATACTGATTTTCATAGTGTACTGAAACAAATGGATACCAGTGAAAGGACAGTAGGAAAAACACTACACAACACAACAGATCGAAAACACCATGGTATTGGTCTTAGATGGTGAAACTTTGCATCAATTTCTCTGTCACACTGCTCTGTCCACAGGAAACAATAAAAAAGAGGAAAGCAGCCCTATAAGGGGCAGTTCCTAGTGACACAGAAAACCTACCATCGTACCATACCATCGTACATGGTAGTAATGTAACGTATGATTTGTAGTAACAAACTAAACATGTAAATACTGGTAGGGTCATTTAAGGCAGACAGTTTACACGGCTTTCACAGAGCTGATCTTAGCTTTTCATTCCTTGATCAGTATAGTCATAGAGATATGAGAGCAATGACTAATGGAAAATCTGAACAGCAAGGACACTGAACTTTAATATGTCAGTTTCTTGATCTCTAGAGACAATTTTATTCGACTTTTGTTGCTAGGAAACTGCTTGGGTCGTGCTGTTGATATAATACATGTGTAAAGAGAACTACTGCGGTTGGTCAGAGCAACGCTGTCTCCTAGAAATGACATTTAAAAACTACTAATTTGCAACAGCAACAAGACTGAATCTACAGCCATGTTAGCAGCTCTGTGAGGCTGAGCTAAATGCTAATGTCTGCATGCTAACATGCTTACACTGACAATGGTAACATGTTGATATTAAGTGTAGCATGTTAGCATGCTAACATTTGCTAAATCATTTATTTTCTGCTCATGGAAAGTAAAGCATAATTAATTCAATTAAATTCAATTTGATTTATACAGCGCCAAATCATAACAGAAGTTATCTCATATAGAGCAGGTCTAGACTGTACCCTTTATCATATTTACAGAGAGCCAACAATTCTCACTGTAGGGAATTGTGGTTTAAATGGCACCAACCAACCAACCTCAATAAAGCAACACTTCCCCTGGTTAACTCACTGTCTGGTCTCAACTCTACCGTGAGATACTACCCGACTCACTTCTCCTCAGAAGAACGCCATGTATTCTAGCTTCCCCTCAACCTGTTTGTGTCCTCGTTTCCTGGTTCTCCAGCTCCCCGTCGCTATCAGCGACCGGAACGGACTTCTACCACACACAGACATTTCTAGTCCTTACAAATATTGTTTGCTACTTTGCTCCTCTTGTGTACGTCTACTACTGTGGCAACAAACCTCCATCGTTTCTGCACTTATCTCCGTGTCCTGTGTTTGTCTGCTGACAATATGAAATAATAGAATTATTATTATTACTACTATAATTAATATTAACTAATGTAGTCTCAAATACTAAACTATCAATTTGGAACTCTGATTAATAATAACTATAACCAAAATTACCATCATAACTAGTAGGTTGAATGATTTTGAGAGGTTGATAATATATTCACTCTTATGCAACATTAAAGAAACCAGTATGTATATCCACAAGCATTTATTAAAAAGATAATTCAAGTAAAAACACACAATATGAAATCTAACTCTAAATGCACTAAACTAAAGAACCAAAGGGTGTGGCATGTGTGAAAAGGAGAGCGTGTGTGTGTGTGTGTGTGTGTGTGCGCATGCGTGTTTGGGTGCATCTCCACCGTTTAAGGCCAAATCGAAGTATGTGTGTGTGTGTGTGAGATCTGTGCCAAGTTAAGAGAGTCAGTTAGTTGCATGCAAAGCATAACAACAATTTAGCATGTGACTACCAAATAACCTAACAGATGAAAACACATCACAACAATATCTAATACTAAACCAAATCAATACATGTAATGTTCCATTATAAAAGTCAAGCACTCCTGTGCCTAGGCGTGTACACTGTTAAGTTATGTGAAGTTAAGTTACTTTAACAGTCCATGGAAGGAAAAAGGGGTCGCCTTGGTGCTTCAGTTAGCTGGCAGTCAGTCTGTTGTAGACAGGCCAAGATGGAAAGACTTGTGGTTCTGGGAAAAGTCGTTGCTGTGCAGTGTTCACTGGTAGAGATCAACTGAAGCTAGTCGCTTCATCTTTTGTTCTCCTTACAGAGTTAACAGCTCGCCTTCATGCCGATGCTTCACAACTTGCTTCATGCTCCTGTTAGCATGTGAAGTTAGCTGGCAGGCTTTGTGTGATAGCTGCTGGCGCAAACTAAACTTGTTTGCAGGGATCTTATGCAGACTCTCGCGTTGCTGCAATAAGAGAGAGAGAGTTCAGTTTGGTGTTTCTGCTCCTAGTAGATTACATGGCGGAGGCAGCTCCCGCTGCAGCAACAGCAGTGAAAAAGTCCAGGAAAAAGAGAGCGAGCAATGGGCAGCTGATCCTTTTATTGACCTGGTGAGATCACGGGTCACAGGTAACACTGACCAGAGTTCATACACAGGTGTGAAGTCTGGAGGATTGTGGGAGATTGAGTTCAGTGGCTCATGTTTCACAATAAAAGTTCAATTTAAGTTACACAAATAAACAAATTCATGAATTCGTCTGTGAAGTCCCAGTGGTCCCAACACCACCATTAGCAAGCACTTGCCAACAGTGGCAAGGAAAAACAAAATTTTTAAACAGGCAGAAACTTCGAGCAGAACCAGGCTCTGGGTGGCCGGCCATCTGTCTTGACTGGTTGAGTTGAGAGAGAGGGAGAGAGCAGGAGGAAAGAGAACATACAGTAACACAAGGCAAGTTCCACATAGAGATATAAAGTAATAGTAATGTAATGGTAGTGGTAATATTAATAAAAATAATAATAGTCATAATGATAGCAATAATTATTATATTAAGCAATATAATAATAATAATGATGATGATAAGAAGAAGAAAAGTAGCAGCGATGTTGAGCAGGAACATGGGGGCAGTAGGTGGCATCATCATATATCCAGACTCTGCAGCTCTGGATGCAGAAATACCTGCTGAAAGTCACAGAAGGAGACAGGAGAGAGACAAGAAACACAAAACTACAGGAGAGAGAAGATGTATTTGGCAAAACAAGTTCATAGGGGATTTTTCATTGCAGTACTGTAAAACTGAGTGCTAAAAGCTACCAGTCTTAAAGACATCTGTAAAACAAACCAGAAAGAAAAAAAGCTTTTTGGTGTATGCTCTGGGTGGTCCAGAGGGTCTTGAACCACTTAAAATAGTGCTTCCCGACTGTCCTGCACCAATCCTGGCTTCAGGATTAATTTTTTACATAATCATCTGGCAGCACAAAGCCAATATTTTCACTTCAAAACTCTCTCACACAAATGCAACCTTTACACATCACAGCACACCAATGCTGAGTAGAAAGACAGTGTCAAAAAATAATTGATTAGTGAACCAGCTGTGAATATCAAGACATAAACAGTGATTCACCTCTTTATGTGAGAACACAGTGACTAAAAGGAACTTCTCAACAGTTAACACATCTTATGTGTGAGTATTTAGGCCAAGTGCAAAACCAGCTTTAAGTACTCATTGTCTTGTGAGCCAGCCTGGTTGTCTTTGATCATATTCTTCTAAAATTTGTTTTTGCCTGACTTCTGTGCCCAACTTAAGGGGACACTCAAATGTTACTCCACAATGGGAAATAATTTAATCAGATAATTCTGACAGCACATGAATACTCAATCAAAAATAAATTTGAGGTAACACTGGAGTTGAAGAAAAGTGAAGATGGAGTACAAATACTTTGTGATTCAGAGGACTGGGGAAGAAGAAAAGGACAGATAAGAGAAATTACATTTATTTACATATTTAGCTACAAGGCTCCACTGAGATTAAGAAGCTCTTTTCAAAGGAGAGCTGGCCAAGAAAGCAGCAACAAGATAAGTCAGGCTGTGTGTCCACTGGGAACTTCCCCTTAAAGCTCTGCTTTTCTTTTATCATTGTTTACTGTGGCGTGTGGACAGAGGAGTGTGACAGAGAAAGTGTTGCAAAGTTTCACCATCTATGACCAATCCCTCCCACCTTTGCTCTCAGATGGGAAGAGATCTTTTTTCCACTTGATTGAAGAGGTAATGAAGAATAAAGAACCTCGGCACACCAGAGAGGGTTCAGAGCAGAGGAAACCTGATGCACAGCTGTGGTTAAAGACCTCTGAACTGCTAAACAGGACTCACAGTTTAGTGTTCATGTACTCATGTGCAGGATAGGGCTAGGAGAACAGAGAAAAAAAAACTCATGTCATCAGGGGAACGGAGTAGATAATAAGCTGAGTGGCTTTGGCCAACCACAGAAACATGACGATCATGATCTATAAAACTTTTACAGTCCATCTTTTGTTTTCCTGCTTTATGCACTTATAGAAGTAAAAGGTGCAGTGATGAAGACGTGATTAGACATACCAAAATAAATACAGAACCTGAATACCAGAATTTTAAAAAGTATATGAGAATATGGTTCAATCTAATTATTATGCTACAAAATATCGAAGATATGATATTAAGAACAAAAATTTAGGCTGTATTCAAAGAAGACTATGGTTCGACCACCATGCTTTGAGCTAAATGCTAACATCAACATGCTAACATGCTCACTATGACAAAGATAACATGCTGATGCTAAGAGGGTATACTGTTAAATATGTTTACCATCTTAGTTTAGCATTAACGCAAAATGGGATGGAAATTGAGGTATTTACATACTCAAATTTTGACCTGATGATGGCACTAGATGAAAAGTTAACCACCAATTGTATTACAATTCCTCCTGAGGGGAACATCAATGTCTGTACATGGCAATTCATCCAATAGTTGTTGAGATATTTGAGTGTGGACCAAAGTGGCCGACCGACCAACTGAACAACTATCCTTGCCATCCTTACAGCCACACCATTAGTATAGCTTATAATCAAGGTCCCAGTATTGAACCCTGGGGCATTCCACATGTTACAGTGGCCAAGGAGGAGACACTGTTACCAGTTGTAACAAAAATCTTGTGATTTGACAAATATGATTAAAACAATTGCAAGCCTTTGTCAGATATGCCAATCTTATAAATATGTGTTTAAATGCATGTTTTGAATACACAGCTATAACAGAGCCACTGTGAACACAAGTGGCAGTCTTGGATGTTGTTGACGTGCTGCTGATATGATGTAACCAGTGGTGACTTTATGTTACAGCAGTCAGACTTATTCTCTGTGGTCAGACTTGATCAGAACTGGCTGGTGGTAATTTCACACCCTGTAAACAGGAAAAGGAGAATGCAGCACAGCGCACACCTGAAGGCTATTCCCTCCAGCAAACAAGAAGTACATTTCTCACTTCAGTTGTTTATACACATACACACACACACACACACATTATATATATATATATATATATATATATATATATATATATATAAAAAGGTGTGAAGAGGCAGTCATGTTTGTTCAGTCACTGGGAGAAAGGTGAAGTGAAACAACAGCCTGATTGAATCTCCACACATAAATGCCATCATATTTATATAACATGTCTGAAAAAGAAGAATACATGTGCATGCATTGCGCTGCTCTTCAGCCAAGAAAACCAAAGTGGATCATTTCCTCACCGTAACTTCAGACAATTTGAACAATCCTTTGAAATTTTGGAAAACTATTAAATCCTTAGCTGGTATTAAAAATAGTACCCATGCATTGTTAAGGACACACATACAATTTCTGATAACATAAGATTTCCTTGTTCAACTCTCTCAACATTACTCATGAAAACTCCACAATTGTTTGTTCTGATGGTCATGATATGGTAAATCAATCGTTTAGTTTTAATCTGGTTACAGTCTCAGAGGTGCATAAATCATCACCATCAAACCTTTACACACAAGAAAATCTGCAGGTCCTCATAACTTGGAGCCTTACTTTTTAAAACTAGCAGCTGATTTTATCGCCCCACCTTTGACATACCTCTTTAATGTCTCCCTGGAAACAAACAAAATTACCCTTATGTGGAAATCTGCTTTTCTTCCTGTTAAAAGGGGGTGACCCTACTGTCCTAAACAATTATAGGCCAGAATCCTTAGACAACAAGCAACATTGTGCATCCCTCTTCATCGACGTATTTAAGGCTTTTGATACTGTGGATCATGCAATATTGAAGCAAAGACTTATCGGTATAGGACTGCCAGATCAAACTGTCTGTTGGTTTGACAATGATCTATCAGGCAGACCTCAGTGTGTGCACGCAGAAGCTATCACTTCTAGCTCCTTAAGTGTATCCAAATGTGTTCCCCAGGGATCGGTCCTAGGACCACTACTATTCATTATATATATCAACAGTCTCGATCAAAATGTTTCAAACACAAATTTCCACTTTTATGCAGATGATACTGTTATACTGCTCTGCGTCGACACCAAACAAGGCCCTTTGTCAACTACAACTTGCTTTTAGAACTGTACAATATACCCTGTTTAATTTAAAACTTGTTTTGAATGCTGACAAAACAAAACTCATGTTTTCAAATGCAAAATCAAAGCCAATGAACCTCGCAACTACCACCACTCTTCAGGGCTCCGAGATTAAGTCTGTATCCCAATACAAGTATGTAGGAATTATAACTGATGATTCTCTCTCATTTAAGCTTCACTTTCAGCAACTGGTGAAAAAACTGAAGTTGAAACTGGGTTTTTATTTTAGAAACAAGCCTTGCTTTTCCTTCGAGTCCAAAAGGAGACTTGTTGCTGGCACCTTTATGTTTGTGCTGGACTATGGCGATGTGATATACAGTACATGCATGCATCTTCACAATGCCTACACATGCTGGATACAGTCTACCATGGGGCACTGAGATTTATTACAAATCTCAAAAATCTTACTCACCATTATTGTCTTCTCTCCCAGGACTTATTTCTGCTAACTGTCCCCAAAGGCTGTACTGAACTAGGAAAAAGGACGTTTAAGTATGCTGCTCCATCAGTTGCAAAATCATTTGAATCTTCAGTAGCTGGTCTAATTAGACGCGTTTAAAGTGATTCTAAATGTCTGGGGAGCAAGTACATCTGGCTGTAGATATTTTGAATGTTGAAAATTGTTGTGATATCTGTGATGTCTGATAATTCTGTAATTTGTTCTTTGTTTTCATTATAAATTGTTTTATGTTTGTATTTTGTCTGCAACCGTGTTATTTGTGCTGCTGCCTGTTTTGGCCAGGACACTCTTGAAAAAGGACACTCTTGAAAAAGATTTTAATGTCAATGAGTCTTTTACTCCTGGTTAAATAAAGGTTGAATAAAATCAATGGAGTACAAAATTTGTAAACAAAATCTATGCAGGCAGTTCAACAAGTGGACATTGAGTGCAGTGCTCTAACATTACCTACTAACTAAATAAGCATGCATGAACAAATGTCCAGCCCCTCAAACCACTAAAACAACATACCAAAATGGCTGTATGTGACAGATTATCCTTCACTGCCTCTCCTCACAGTATCAAGTCAACACTAAGCTAATCATGCAATCCCGTCAACCACTCTGTCCTGTTTAAACTGGTAACATTAGGAGAGTATGCCGGGAAAAAAGGACCAGGTGATTTTGTATGTTTTTAGATTGATTTTTTGGTATTTTTGTCTTTATTGTACATCTCATAGTAAAGAGGCATACAGGAAATGAGGAGAAAGAAGTATGAGAGCAAGATGAGAGAAGTGAGGGAAAGGATCTAAGTGTTGTAGATATCTTTGATTGTGAACCTTTGTTGATACACACAGTAGATATAGCGCCAATTTATAACAGAAGTTATCTCATTGCACTTTTTCTATAGAGCAGGTCTAGACTGTACTATTATATTATTTATTTATTTACAGAGAACCAACAATTCCCACCATGAGAAAGCAACAGTGGCAAGGAACAATATCCTTTTAAGAGAAAGACAGAGAGAGAGAGAGAGAGAGAGAACATGGCTCTTGACAAAGAAGTAATGGAGGCAGCGGCAAAGAAAAACCAGAGACAACAGAGGAAGGTAGTTGGAGGTGGGCAGCATGTCCACATAAGCTAATGATTAATAGCTTAATTAGCTTCTGTTATCCAATTAATGAGCACTAATGAAATCCTGTAGACAGAGCTGCGTCTGTACCGACATGACATTGTTAAAGAGAAACTGTGCCTTGTTTGAGAAACTGTGCCTTGTTTGCTAATTTTTCATCTGGACCATGGCACGCAAACATAAATGAACACACATACACATACAGAACTTGTGATCTGTCTGTGTCTCACATAAACACGCTAACACTGTCTGGCACACACTTAAAACTTATACTCCCTGTTCATTAGTGCCTTGTTGCCTGGTAAGGGGATAGTTACATAACATTAGAGAGAGACAGACAGACAGAGAAAGAGAAAATCACCTGCAATCCAAATGAACTGACCTCCTTTATGGAGTAATGAGAGCTGCTCTCTCCACAAGGAAACAGATGTCCATTAACGCATTACTAAAAGGAGAGTTATTAAGATCATTAAAACCAATTAGTGCTAATGTCCAGATGAGTAGTTGGCAAATTCATGCATTTGACTAATAGCACAGAGATGAGAGAAAAGGACAAAGAGAGGAAGAACTGTATGGTGCAAAGTCTGGCTCTGGGCTAATAGGAGAGACGCAGGATATATTCAGAATCAACCAAGCAGTTATATCTGTCATAAAACATAACGAGGTGTCCTGATGTAAGAAAATCATTGACGTAATACACAAGACAGAGGGGAAGAACATCACTTTTCCTTAAATCATGGTTTTCCTCCACCATGTCTATTCTTTCCAAACTTCTGATTGCATCGTAAGTAAAAAAAAATTGTTCAAATATAGTGACAGATTAGATCATTAAATATTCACGAAAATCATTATAATGATATAAGTTTAAATCTACATCATTTCAGTTTGTATTGTACCTATTTGGTCATATAACAGCCTCCACTCTTCTGGTTTAAGGCATTCCACCAGATTTTGGAATCTGGCTGCAGGGATTTGTTGGCTGATAAATTCTGGCTCACAGTCGGTGTTCCAGTTCATCCCAAAGGTGTTGGGTGGTGTTGAGGTCACGGCTCTGAGCAGGCTAGTCATGTTCTTCCGCACCAAATTGGGAAAACCATTTCTTTATGAACCTGGCTTCGTGCACCAGCGCTTGCAGCTGCAGATTGGACATCCACAGAGGCATTGGTAGGATTTCCATTAGCGTTTAACACAAACATTTGAGTCAATGTTAAGTGCAACTTAAAAGAAAACCATGGGTTATTACAATGTGGCATTTATTTTCATTGTTCCAACCATCGATTATATCTGATATATTAACATAGTACTCACCACAGTAATTGCTGAGATCTTGGAAGAAGCCAACACTAGAAATAGGTCCAAAGGACAGGTTGTAAATAAGGCGGGTTTGTCAAATTTGATTGGACAAGAAAAGAAAGTGAATGGTAATGCTACAACACAAACTATCAGTAGTTGTGCACAGTCACACAGTCAGTTTTCCTGTGAAATGAGGGATTATTAGTGACATTACAGGTGTGCTCACTATCAATTTCACCCCCCAAAGAAATGGTAGCAGATGTGGCAAAACTGGCAGCTTGTTCAATTAAATTATATTTATATAGCACCGATTCATACCATAAATGATCTCATTGCTGTTTAAAACCTGCATGATCCTGTACTGCTCATATTTGTTCCATACTATCTATTATTGGTGCTGTTAACATCTTCTAAAAAGTCAGCTATTGCCTTGGTTAACATAACTTATAAAATCCAAGTTGTAGTAAATTATAGTTTTCCTACAGTGTTATTAGTACGGGGTGTTAGTACAGTGTTATGCACTCAACCATGTTGCATGTTTAATATATTAATTAATTAATTAATATATAATATATAGTTTTGCCATTACAGCAACACTGTGCATGGAACTATCTCTATCAGCTGATGATGTAATACAGTAGTGACTCAACCTTTCAGTTTGCTGTTATAAACATCCAGAGTGTCTGAGTGTCAGGATGGGCTTTAGTGACGCACAGCTCGTTATCCATTTACCATTTCCATATATTGTCTAATATGAATTAACCACTGAATTAAAAGCAGTGATAAATTATGTTAATAAAATGATCATTATTTCTCATGTTTTCACCCATTTCCTTGACATGAGCAGTATAAAATACTGCCTGAGGGAAGAACAGCTACCATGACACGAAGATGCTCCCCAGGGGCATGTTTAGGGCTGGGCTATTGTGCTAAAAGGTAATGTTAACATATTAAATATAAAGCTCCAGTTTTAGCTAGGCAGTGAATACATTGTGTTTATATTGCAGTAGCAAATGAATGAATGAATAAACCTGGCCTCCAGGCTAACATTGGCTGGGTTAATGTGTTAGCTAACGTCAGTTCGCTAGCTTCTAAGCTTGTGAGTGAAACATGCAGAGTTTGACAATTAACGTTGTAACTTTTCCAGGACAAGTAAACTTTTTGGTCGGACAAGAGAAATGCTTTATATATATATTGTCCTATCGTTTGAGTAAAACATATGGGGAAAAAACGTGTTGGCTTTTCAGACCTACATGTGCAACACGTCTGGCTGCTGTAACGTTTATAGCCTGCAAGTGGATTTATTTTGCAGCCATAATGAAAGTCAGGTAAATGAAAACAAAGGGTATTTCCTGGAATGCATGAACTTATTCATCAAATTTGATCCCTTTCTGCAGCAGCATCATATGTAATGCCACTTATCTTTCAAATACACCACAGAATAAATGATTCAGTGTTGTGCTGAAGAAGTAACTGATAGTACTGTCACTGAACTGAAAGAATCCAGCATGTATTCTATAGTGGTGGATGATGCCAGGGACAATAATTCAGTCAAACTGTCAGTTTGTGTGTTTCTCCAAAAAATTGTGATATAAATTAACATTTAGTTGATTTCAATTATTTGGAAGGCTTTAATGTAGACACTATAACACAGTCATTAGAGGATACAAACAGACACAGCATCAGTGATGTTCTCTTTCTCTGTGTGGCACAAGCTTATGACAGGGTCTCTGTTATGAGTGGAGCAAGCGGTGGTGTACAAGCTCGACTTCAGACCAACCACCCAGAAGCATTGTACATGCATTGGTATGCACATGAACTTAATTTGGTTCTATGCTATACATGCAAAACCCAGGGTTGGATAGTAATGCATTACATGTAATCGGGATTACATAATCAGATTACAAAAAATAAGGCAAGGCACTTTATTTATTTATATAGCACATTTCATACACGAGGCAGGCTCAGTGTGCTTCACATAAAAAAAACAAAAATAAAACATGTCATACAATAAAACGGGATTTAAAAACAATGCATGAAAAGATACTTAAAAGAATAAAACAGTAAGAACAAGCATTTTAATTAAAAAGTAATAAAATCAAAATATCAAATCAAAATGCAAAGTTTGCAGATTAGCAGAAGGCACTGGTGAGCCTAAACGTCTTCAGCCTAGATTTAAAGGTGGTAAGTGTTGGTGCAAGTTTCAAATCCTCTGGAAGTCTGTTCCAGCTATTCGTTGCATAGTAGCTAAACGCTGCCTCCCCATGTTTTGCCCTGACTCTCGGGACAGTGAGCAGACCGATCCCGGATGACCTGAGGGGTCTAGAGGGTTCATATTGTACAAGCATTTCAGTGATGTAAAGCATTTAGAGATTTATAGGTGAGCAGCAGAATTTTGAAATCAATGGCACACTGGGGGCCAATGCAGGGATTTGAGAATCAGTGTAATGTGCTCAAATTTTTTTGTTTTTGTTAGGACTCTGGCAGCAGCATTCTGTAGCTGCCTAAGCGCCTTTTTAGGGAGACCTCTAAGTCTTGCTATGTTTTTAGGGTGATAGTAGGCCAATTTTGTTACTGACTGAATGTGGCTGTTAAAAATTAGATCTGAATCTATGATAACACCGATATTACTTGCTTGGTTTTTGGTTTTCAAAGACAGGGAGTCAAGATGTAAGCCAACCTTTAGCCTTTCTTCCTTGGCACCAAAAATAATAATCTCCTTGTTTTGTCCTCGTTTAGTTGAAGGAAATTCTGGCACATCCACTGGCACAGCAAATCTATAGGATGATAGTCATTTGGTGATAGAGCTATATAGAGTGAGTGTCGTCTGCATAACTATGGTGAGGGATTTTTTTCGCATAATTTGGCCTAGCAGGAGCATGTCGAGGTTGAATAGAGATGGCCCCAGAATTGAACCTTGGGGGACTCCACATTTAACGTTAGTTAGCTCAGATAAATAATTGCCAATTGAAACAAAGTAGTTCCTGTCTTGTAGATAAGACTTGAACCAGCCCAAGACTGTGCCAGAAAGCCCAACCCAATTTTCCAACCTGTCCAAAAGAATTGAGTGGTCGACAGTGTCAAATGCAACACTGAGATCCAGTGACACCAGTATTGAAGCTTAACCGGAGTCAGTGTTAAGACGAATATCATTTAGAACTTTAATATGAGCAGTTTCTGTGCTATGTAGTCGTCGAAATCCTGATTGGAAGTTGTCACAGCAACCAGTTGAGACTAAGAAGTAATACAATGTAACCCAGGTTTAAAATGCACTAACTTAAAAATTCCAACTATTATGCGTCAGTGAAGGCACCACGTAGTCACGATCCTCTCGCGAGAACACTCGAGCCAATCGTGTACCTTGCAGCGCGCCATACAAGCCTGTTCGTCCCGCTCCTGTCAGAAGTTGGGAGCGAGGCGTAACAGGACAGCTGCACAGGAGCCTTACAATCAGTACCGACGCTGCTCTGATTATTTAGAACCAGGGATTTGGCCAGGTGTGCCCGGTTGGGTACGAGTCCGATGGCGAGCTAAGTCTACAAAGAACCTGTACAACATTCAACTCTACTTTTCAAACTCCTGCGGTCTGGTAGGAGGATGTTGCAGCATGTCCGCCCTAAACTGCTTGTGCTTATGGCTGGTTAAACCACTGGACAATTAAGCCCACGTCGCTGTGGCGAATAATTATAAATTGCTGATCTGTGGTCGTCACCACCATTGTGACCCCTCCACTTTTGGGAGGTTATGGACTGTGCTGTTTAAAATTATTGTTGTTGTCTGAGAAAGAACTATTGTGAATATTTATTCCGAAGTGCACTTAAGGGTTAGACACTTGACCTAAAGCAATGTTTTCTTATTCTGCAGACTGTAAATATTTTTCACTATCACTGTTAATACATGCCATTTAAATTTAAACACTTTAAACACACTGTTTCCGTGTGTTGTTGTTATTATTATTATTATTATTATTATTATTACCACTGTTCTCCCACCTCTTAGAGAGCTGTTTCCTAATCTTCTGGTCTAGCCTAATGAACTCCAAAAAACCAACTCAGTTTCCCTTTTCTTAGTGGCATATCCCATGTGTATATGTTACAACAACTTTCTCAATGATTTTACCTATGAACGGTAGATTTGATATTGGCCTGTAGTTGTTAATGTTAGAGGCCTCTAGGCTCCACTTTTTTAAAAGAGGTTTAATAACTGCAGTTTTCAGAGCCTTTGGAAAGTTGCCCAATTGCAGAGAACAGTTTTCTATTTCCAGTACGTCTATCACCAGGCAGTCAAATACCTTCTTAAAGAAGCTAGAGAAGGTAGCAAGTGGATGGCTTAAGTTGTCTCACTGTTTCATCAAGAGTTTTGTAGTCTATGGTATTAAACTGTGTCAACCTTTCTATATTACTTGTATATAAACATGTTACAGATCCTACAGTTATATTGGACATAGAAGTATTGATGGCTTGCCTAATATGTTAAATTTTAAATTTGAGAGCAATATGATGGAAAATTGTAGTGGCAAAGGTGTCCTGGATCTGGTGACATGAAGTGGGGAGGATTATCCTGGAGGAATGTGGTAATTCCACTGATGAATGATTTGATTTCTAATTTGCCCATTGTGTTTAAAAGTTCACTAAAATCGTCCTTTAGCAGTTCTGATTGCTTTCTGCGGATATCATTGAACGCTACATGCACAATGATATCCGCAGAGAATAGCTTTTGGTTTATCAAATAGTATTGTGGTTATTTTCTGAGTGATATCACTAACCGTCGCACCAGGGAAATAGTATGTTTTATTCGTCTTGCTGCATAAGTCTCTGATAACTGAATCTCCCACAATAAGAGTGTCCAGTTCGGCCTCTTGCTGAGGTATGAACCCATGCTCATCTCGACTGCCTGAGAGAATCCAATTCCTAGGCTTTATGTCCAAGTGTCTCCTGGTCTGTCTTATCTCACTCCTCAGCAAGCGTTCCGCTGTAGCTCCCATTTCTGCTTCTCGTAGATTATTCAGTGGTTCAAATCTATTCAGCAGCAGTAGAGTCGGTGACTGTCTGATCTGACCAGTCCATGCTACTCTAGTTGGCTCAGTATTCAGTGTGGAATGAGCCTGTTTCCCGAATAGCAGTGCCAATCTACACTCAATCTTGGTTCTGTTTTTGAGAGAGTGGAGGTGGATAAAGTATTCAGATCCTTTACTTAATTAAAAGTACTTATACCACAAAGTGAAAATACTCCACTACAATTATTATCAGCAAAATGTAGTTAAAGTACTTAAAGTAAGAGTACTCATAGTGCAGTAAAATGTTCCCTGTCAGTGTTTTCCTATTATATCTGATGTTTCTGCATTAATGTGTATGTGGAATTTTACTGCCGTAGATGTTTAAGGTTGAGCTCATTTTAATTACTTTATACACTGTTAGTGGTAGTTTAATCTACATTAATGCATCATGGCCTATAAAATCAGCATGTGTGTGTAGCATTACTGTCCTGTGAGAACCACATATCTCTAAAAAGTCAACTTTTAATGAGCTCAGAAAAACTGCCTGTTTTCAGTTTTGTGACTGCATTATAAAGCTAATCCAATGGGGTTTTAAATAGTTTATTTTAAAAAAAAATAGTAGAGTAGAATCAGGCGCCCAACTGAGGCAGATCGCTCAGGTCAGATGTTGAGTGTTGGTGTACAGCGCATTGGGCTATAGTGTTTAAAAAAACATGGTCTGTAATATTGGAAAGCTTTTAACATTTTTTGTATACTTTAAAAATGATAAGTGTGACTTTACAAATCAAATTTCTTATCCCCGCCATGCCATGAGTGAAGCAGCTTTGATGAGCCATGCTGCTGGAGCATCACAAAGGAAATGTGGATTTACCACAGAAAAACAAAAGATAGAATGCTTTTCTATTTATAAATAATAAAAATAAGTTCCCATGGACACTTTGACTTTGAAAACTATTTGCTATTCGAATCCTTTGTAACTGCCAAAATTGAAGCTGACCACAGGCTGTTTTACTATAGTGACCTTTCATGTGTTTGAAGCTGATAAGGTAAATGTTAGATTTGTGGTAGTGAATCACTTTAAGGAGCTAGCCACAACAAAGAGGCTCAAATAACCTTTCCATTGTCTAATTTATTTTTCTAAATAGTCAGGCAGAAATCAGTAACTTTCCATGTGTAATTGTGCCTTAAAGCACTAACGTTTTTGTCCAGTATGTCTCCTTTTCAGCCAACTCATTGATCAACAGTTACATGTCCATTCAGAGTCCTTGAGGAAAACACTGATGCATAACAGAAATCACTCTTAATTAGACTATTAGTGAAAGCAGAGATTATCCTTTGCTTGGACTTGACCTGTTAAGAATGTAGACAGAGCAAGACTCTACCACTCAACCTTAAGTGTTGGCATGGACTGCTGAAGCCTGTAATCTGCCAGGGGATGCGGGCATCAGTTCACAGATGAGTTCATCAGTGCTCCATTCTGACAAACCTTGATATATTCTGGAAATGTCTCAATAAAAACAGTCCTTGAAGAGGACTGTTTTTATTTTTCTTCTTCTTCTTCTTCTTCTGTTGTAGAGAAATGTCATTAGCTAAACTTAGATATTGGCATTTTCAGTTTTAATGAACAATTCTTTTGAAGTATTAACATTTTTTTCCTAGTAATTAAAGTGTGATATTGTGGCCTGAAAATTAATAACCTTTTCCTGAAGCTACTACAATGAGCATCACTGGTTTTACATTTGCTGTAAACCACCCCAGTGCGCAATGGAAATCATGGTACAATGAAGCGAGCAGTACCACATCATCTGCAAAAATCAGAGATGCAGTCCTGAGACCAGCATACTCCAGCACCAGACTCCAAAATTATTGTATTCATCTACTAGTTTTTTAGGCTGCCGTGCAACCAGAACCCAGATCAGAGTTTGCAAAGTACATGAATCTGTGTCAAAGGTCTGTGCGGCAGTTAACAATACATCCATGGGTTCACAGAGTTGACGGCAATCTGCTCTAATTATATGGCAGCACTGAATATGTAGGCTACATGACACACTGTGCACCCTAGTGAGTAAGCAAATAGGTCACAGGAATAGATTTTTTGTACTGTAAACTATACCAAATATAAGTTGCAGATAACCATACAAAATGGAAATTGTGAAATACCTTTACAAAGTAAGACGGTGTAGTCCCTCATTCGTCCAGGAGTGTTCTATCGTAGAAAAGGTTTCAGTCGTAGTCATGTAACGTCTTGATTCTGAAAACAGTGTCCAGATGACTACGACTGAAACCTTTTCTACGACCTTTACAAAGTGTTAGTAACGTTGTGAGTTGCTGCTCATCATCATTAATGTCAGATCCAGGGTCTGTTTTCCATAATACTTAAATATACATAATATTTTTGTCAAATGTGTAATCATTAAGTATGTTCGGTTGGTGTTGTTATGCTCATTTTATAAATGTAATAATTTCTCCATTGTCACAGCTTTAAGGTTTTAAGTTTCCTTTGCTGCATTCGCTGATACAACCAGCCACCAACTGTATTAGTTTAATCTAATCTAATTTAAAGACATTTTCATAGGCAGGACATAGTATATACCACAAACAAATCAACAACAAAGGCCATTTGTTTGCTTGCAGAATTGTCCAGTCTCTGGACACTGTATATGTGGCTGGTGCACTGTATGCCCTATCTATGGTAACAGCCATTTTGAACAGTATCCTGTTTTTTCACACACTAAAAGCCTGTCAACCTTTTAGTACTGCTGGATTCAGATGGGTGATGCTATTCCTGGTTAGACAATCCAGCGGGAAGGCTAGGGTCAGGCCAGTCCTTCTGTCTCTGTCTCTCTCATCATTTGCTGCTGTCCATGTGGTCTTCAGTACATACATTTCTCTCGCTCTCTGACTCATATTACATAATTTAGCTGAAGCTTTTATTCAAAAGCAGCTCTGTAAAACCATGCACAGTATCTTTTCATGTCCCTTTGGATCTCTGTGTCATTTTAACAAGTTTACGTATGTCACTTGACCTATTTTTCAGACTAGATTTCCAGTGTGGTAAGTACATATATCTCCAGAATGCATGTAATACATATTTTTTGCTCCCTCTGAATGTCACATATGTATGCTACAGTGAAAGACACTTTTGCTGTCAATCGAAAGCATCTACACCAATGTTTCTCAAACTTGGGACTGCAACTCCATGTGGAGTTTTGAGACTGATATATTGATAGAGAGAGAGAACTCTCTCTCTCTCTCTCTGTCTATACTGTATATAAAAGACAAATAGGCTTGAAAGAAATCAAGGTTTACATGACAACTACTCTGTAATTGCAGGATTTATGAGAATTAGGGGGCTTAAAGCTGCACAAATCCATCTTTTTATTTTAATTTATCAAACGTGTATGTGTAATGTGAAAGGGGTTGCTTGCACTGAGGAACCCACAGAGAATTATCCGCAATTTTATTATTTTGGTTCAATCGCATTGCTCTCATAGTTTTGGAATTTGGCTGCAGGGATTTGTTTTCACATTCGGCGTTCCAGTTCTTCCCAAAGATGTTGGATGAGGTTGAAGTCAGGGCTCTGCAGGCCAGTCAAGTTCCACTGAGTTAGGCAAATCAAATATATGTAGATTTATTGCTGTGTTGTGACTTGGCAACAAATCCACATTTCTGCAGCCCAGCAAGGAATCGTTGTCTGGGGAAACACAAAGAGGGAATTTTGTCGTGAAATGACTTTGTCACTTGGAAGATACCCACTTGATTTGAGTAAGTCAGACTGTTAAAGCAGTCATACTAGCTTCCGCTGAACGGTAGGAGGCATTTTACACACAATGGGGACTGTGTTTCTTACTGTGGAGACATGTTACCAAGGAATTGCTTCACGGCAACAGTATGTAAAGACAGAACAAATCAGGGCTGAAACAATTGATTGAATAACAAAAAAATTAATCTGCAGCTAGTTTAAAAATCAATTAATCACTTAACTTTTCAAGCAAAAATTCCAAACATTTGATGATGCCAGCCTCTTACATTTAAGTATTTTTCAGTTTTATATCATTGTAAAGGAAATATGTTTGGGATTTGGACTGTTGGTTGGCAGTTTTAAGCTGTCACATTTTCTGACATGTTGCAGACTAAAACAGTAATCAATTAATTAAGAAAATAATTGGCAGATTATCTTATAGCAAACTAGCTCTCTTAAGGTACATATGGCATATGAATATCCTTTATCTATCTATATATCTATCTATCTTTCATATGTGGATGTTGTATGGTTTATGTCAGCTGTCAAATCTTGTCAATGTAATTAGTGCCCGCTGGCAATATTTGTGCTCTTCTTTCCTCTCATCCTCTCTCGCTCTCCCTTTATTATCTGTGCCGCTCTCTCATTCTCTCTCCCTCGACTCTACGAAGCAATAAAAAAGGACCCAGAGTGTGGGCGTTAATCGCTGCTTCACGCTGCTGCTCAGCTGACAGGCAGGAGAGAGGAAGAAAGGAAGGAGAGGAGGAGGACAGAGGGAGACAGAAGGAGAAGTGATGAGATAGGGTACGAGAGAGAGGAAAGAGAGTGAGAGGAAAAGAGAGAGAGAGTAGGAGGGAAAGAGTGTTTTGTGTCTGCAGCTGCTCAGCTGACAGAGAGGATGGAGAACAGAAAAGAATGTGCTCTATGTGAGATTGTGTGCGTTTATGTGTGTGTATTTCTGTATACAGTATGTGTGTTGCAGCTTGTGCGCTCTGTGCATGCTGCTAAACATGTGCATGAGCTCCTGAATGCATTTGGATGGCTGTATGTCAGGGCTTTTCAATTACAAGTTCAACTGGGCCAGATTTTAAAACCAGGAAATGTAGATGGGCCAGACATTTTCAGCAGCCTATTTAAAACCTTAGTTTTTGGTAATGACAAATTTTAAACAAATGCAAATGAATAAAAAATAGCAGGTACTATACTGGCCGGTCCAGGCAGCGTTAACCTGATGGTTTTCATTGTCAAATTTACTTTTCAGTGTTGACAGAGACACATTTTCAGTAGAGCACTTCCTACCTGTGACTGTCAAAAGCCAGATGTTTTGAAAAGCTACTAATCGTGGAAACTCACATGAGAAAATGTTGATTTGTGAAAGATATGATTGGCAGTGATGCGACATCCGTAGACATCCTGCCGATCGGTACTGCACATGTGGAACTCTCAACAGAGATGAGAAGGAAGCGAGATGGCTCACTCTTTAGCTCCTTCCATACACTATATATGTAGTTACTTTTTTATTGTACTTATTTTGTCATATATCAGATTTATGTAGGCTGGGCCACTCGGAGGTTGCTTCTGGGCCGGATGTGGCCCCGGGCCACCAATTGAATAGGCCTGCTGTATGAGAAGAAAAGAAGCCATGCAGAGAGATGAAGAGCTTTGTTTTGTTGAGGTAACATTGACCTAAATACTAAATGCTTGTTACACACGGAGGAAATGAGCCTCTTGAGCCCAATGATTTGCAGCAACAGCAGCAAAGCTACTTAGCTAACTAGGATATATTTAATCACTCAAGAGAATACTACTGGAAAAATGTAATGAATATAATATAATATAATTATGATGTATAATAATTTTAATAAAGTTTAAAATCATTGATATGTTCACACATTTGTCTCTAAGAGTAAATCTAAAATGAGCTACAGGAGAGGGAAAGTTGACCCAACAGCACTGCAGGTACATCTGATCAACATTAGCATCATTTGTAATGTGAGGTTTCATTAAGAGACAAAGATCACTCTTCTATGGTAAGTTCAAAGTAGTATAGTAGTATAACAGCGTACGGTATAAAGTAGTATAATAATAGTAATAATTATTTGTACAGACGTGCATGGTCCCCAGAGGATGAATCCTAATGACTTTCAATCATTCCTGAACTTTTATGTGGCTATCATTAAAACATGGAAACCTCAAACCAGCTGTTTGTATTAATAAACTAATAGATATAGTCAAAGTAAATTATTAACTCATTTATTAACAGAAGAAGCTACTTGTTACCCAATAAAAAGAGGAAATGACCGATATATGTATCAAGAGAAATTACTGTCACTGGTTCAAACCCCAGGATGTTAATACAATTTTGTCTCCCCTATTCATTGTTCGCCTTGAAATTAATTAATTTCAGTCTGAAATTTGACTGTTATAAATGTTATGCAAAGCAAGCAATAGGACAAAGGGCGGAGATGCAGTCACAAGCATACATATTTCACAAAGGGAAAATGAGCAGCAGCAACACTGACTCACTAACCTCAGGACTCAGAGAAACTGCAGAGAAATTTCCTTCAAACAATTTTTATAATAAATAACAATAAATTATACATTTTTATTTGATGCACTTTCAGTGCAAAGTAAATAAATGCTGCAGGGTGCAGACATAATGAATCCAACCAAATGGAAATAGACAGACCTAATGGTGTGTGTGTTTCTGTGTGTGTGTGTGTGTACTTTTTGTGTGCACGTGTATGAATCTCAGTTTGAGTGCAGGTTAATGAGTCCCAGTGAGTGTGAGCGCGTATGTGTGTGTGAGACTGCAGTCCCCCTGAAGAGGTCCTCCCTTCTATAAAACCCACTTAATGCGCAGATTTATAGGAGCTCATGATTTTCTTATTTATGAGGAGCACCATTTCCTAAAGAGCAGACAGACCCCATAGGAGCCAGCAGCAGTGTGTCTGTGTGTGTGTGGGTCTACATGTACTGTATATACCCATTAATTTGTTTTTTTCATTTCAGTATTCAGCTCATGCTCTGACTAAAGTACAGTGTATTCATCTGTATGCCCACTTCACAGCTACATCTGAGCTTTCATTTTTACACAACATATACAAGATTGTATTCAAATGACTTTATACACTGACTTTACTATACAGCAAAACAATGCAAGTTATCCAACTGAGCAGTCTTCATCATGAAACTGTAACAAGACAAAGAGTCTGTCATCATGCTAGCAGCTCTGTGGGGTTATACTTAGGCACAGCTGTGCTTTGAGCTAAATGCTAACGTCAACATGCTAACATGCTCATAATGATCATTCTAACATGCTAATGTTTAGCAGGTATAATTACTATATTCACCATCTTCTTTTAGTGAGTTAGCATGCTAACATTTGCTAATTAGCACAAAATGGAAAGTAAAGGGAATGTCATTAGTTGTTCAAGTTATTTAGTCATAAACCAAATAATTACAAATAAAACGTTTGACCTGCTGGTGCTCGATGAAAAGTCAGAGGATCACCAAAGTTTTTACAAGTCATCCTGAGGGGGCCTTGAACATGTGTACCAAATGTAATGACAATCCATCTGATAGTTGTTAAGACATTTCACTATAAACCACAAAGGTGGCGCTAGAGGTAAAATTTGGATCACCAAAGTCATTAGGATTGATCCTCTGAGGATCAAGAATGTCTGAACAAAAATTGCATGGCTATAATAGTTGTTGAGATATTTAAGTCTGGATTAAAGTGGTGGACACTTCTCACTATACTCTGCTGATACACTTTTTTGCTGCAGCAAGAATTTATTGTCATGGCTTAACCATACCGTTGATCATTTTAAAGCAGAAATGAAAAATGTACTCAGTAACGGATGGATGTAAAAATGTAGCAAACTACTTTACTTCATTTAAAACATGCTTTAGTAAAAGTAAAATTACTGACTTTGAAAAATACTCAAAAAAGTACAAGTACATGAAAAAGCTACTCAATTACAGTAACATGAGTACCTGTAATTCGGTACTTCCACCTCTGCACATTGGTGCCACCCACATTTACATGGCTCCATTGCACAAATCTAAAACAAAATTAAATTGTGTGTGCCTCCATTGCTTTTATATTTTTTTCCTTTTAATACACTTATTATTTTCATTCAACTTAACAAACAACTAATAACTAAGTACTTATATTTGTCCCTACGTAATCCTGATCTCCACCAATGACCAGTTCTGCCAGCCCCAACCTGTAACCCACCTGGACTTGGCACACCTTGTACTTAGTGTAAACCGAAGCCATAATCTTTTATTGCTACTACTACTTTATTTGACCCTAATTTACATCCATTGTCGGAATATTCTGGATGACTGCGTTTCAAATCTTGCCGAACATTTCCATCTTCCCCTTCACACAAAATGTGATTTTCCCCATTGCTGTTGTGTATTGAGTAAGTCAGAATTCCATTGTAGCAAAATACATTTCTAAGCAGATGTCAGAGCAAGTAAGATCAATTTACCCTGAATTAGATGTAAACCACAGCAGGACAATACATCACAAGCCCCCTAAAGAGCCATACTTGGGTCCATCTAAATATCTATGTAATTAGTTACTGAGCTATCCAGTAACTCCCATCATAAATCTCTTAAAAATACAGAATTAAGAGAGTCAGCGTGATCAGACAGGACAAATTCACAAATTCAAATGACATAGAGGTTATATGAAATGCCATGTAGTTCGAAACTGGGGATCTTTTACGTAATCTCACCCCCGCTTGACAGTATTTGTATCGCACTAGTTGATGGAAATACACTGATTTGACATTTGCCCTGGTATGTTTTTATAGATCCCCCAACTTTTGGATGGAAACATAACTTGCAGAGTCGTTACTTAAACAGTTGTCAATTACTTTCAACATTATGAGATAATAAGCAGTTCCTTTACAGAGGATAGGAACAGACAAACATATCAGGAATAAAATGGATGATGGTTGCCATTGTTTAAAAGAGATGGAGAGAAACACTCTGGCATCACATAACAGCCAGCAGACCTGCTGGCCACAGAAGAAACACATCCTCGTCTCCAGGAGGGCATTAAATCAGTGTGTCAGTGATGAGAGGGGTCCTGATGGAGATGAACATAATGCATCCAGAGGTGCCCACTCTGTTTTCTCTCATTCTAATGAGAGCTGATATGGAGGTGGGTGGTTCTGGTGCCAGAACTTTCTGTTGAGCCCTCTGGAGGTGTTGTGGGCTTAATTCAACTTTATATCCCACTAGCCACCCACCTTTTAATCTGAAACCCTAGATATCGTTCTGCATAGTCACTTGCTGTTTATGTGAGCCTGTAGTGCTGAAGTACTGACCCATGTATGACTTCCCTGGATTTTCTCCCACAGTGGCTTGTTCACTTGTTTTGAAGACTAAAATAATTGGTGTTGCATCATTCACACTTTTTGTCTCATGATGCCAAATCTGATACATGTTAGCTGATTCCAAAAACCCGACCGATACAAGTGCTCTCTCTTCTTTCAGTTTAAACATTTGTAAACCTCAAAGTACATCGAACTTATTGGGGTCATCACTCACTCTGTGTAAGGCAACATGGGGCTGTAATTACACACCACTTCATAACGGGACAGAAAAACCTAAAAACTTAAGAAATGCATCAAACATTCAAACCATCGTTGTTATAGTAACTGGCTAGCTTGACTGCTTGTTTTCTTGGTAGTTAGCACCCTCACACTTGGAGAAATGTGCAAATAAACTCCCACAATTCTCTTAAAAGTATAGTAGATGCTAGTGCTTCAAACAAAGTGCTTGTCAGATTGTCAAACAGAGACTGAAACCCCACACCACTCATTTTAGATGTTGAATTGGGGGGGCAGTTCAACCATTTTTGTAACTTTTTAAAGCTGAACTGGTTGGGAACGACTGGCCAGGTGCAAAGACTGGTGAAAAGGTGTTAAAGTCTGCTGAAGTCTTTTTCAGTCTTTAGATAACTACGATTCACAGTCTCGCCCCTCTCAGGCTTTGTCCGGCCTTCGGGTGTGGCCATTCAGACTAGTTAGAAACATTTTTGCTTTTAGATGTGTTTGCACTAAACCTTGTACAAAATAGCTCATTTTAAACATACTGAACCCTTAAAGCATAGTTGAGATGTTCATATACCATATTCTTTATACTCTCAAATTTAAATTTCAGTGGACAAACAGCCTGTCTGTGTATCTGATCCGATTAATAAAGTTGGTATTGGTACTGACACCAATACATCAATAAAATAAATGTGAAATAGATATGAAAGTGAATTGTGCAGTCTTATTGAAGAAAGGTTATGAAAGTGATATGCTGTGCAGCATAGGGCTTCCAAATGTTGTGATTTTCTGCTGATGACGTTAATCTGGATTTCTGGATAGAGTGTACTTTTATGAGATGGCACAGATCTATTTGTAGAGAAATATGAATGGTCAACGAGTCATATGAGAGAGGAGAAACACACCAGTCAAATGCTTTATCCCCCATATATTGTCATGGAATCAGTTCTTTTTACCAGAGAAGCATTTTAACACACAGAAGACGACAGCAGTGTTTCACAGTGAGCCATGTGCTGCCTACAGACCAAACTACTTCTATGAGTTTTCTATAAATGCTTCTATAAACCAACCCACTGCCTTCACTTTCTTTACACTGTTGCCCCTCTGATGCAAATTAACATTTTCCTGCAGTTGCTGGTTTCCAAATGTCACCAGAGCAGCAGATTACACATCGAGGTTTCCTCCCCCAGATCCAGATCCATTTCCATCTGTTCAGTCAAAAACAAGACCACTCCATCAATGTACAAGTCATTCTGGATGCCAAAGGCCACTTGTTAAACAATGCGCCCACTGGCCAGGGGAAGCCCACAAATCATTACTGCAAATAGCCTGGATGGTAAATGATTTGTCACTGAAAGCCATTCCTATCAGTTGTAAACTTGATTAATCACTAACACACTTTTTGTCCTGGTCAGTGTTCAATTATGTGCCACAGAGGACCAGGAGTATACAGGTGTTTTTATTTGCACAGGTGATTTCACTTAGTTAATCCTTAAAGGCTGTAGATGTGTCACTCCTGTGGTTGCCATGGAATGTTTAGCTCTTCGTCTAAGGTTTATTTAAAGGGTAGGTTCAAATTTTTCAAGTATATCTTAGTACGTACCTCACATGCCATATGTACACTTCGGAGTGGGTATCTTCAAAAGGTATTTTAGTAGGAAATTCCATATTTTCTCCCTATTTGTGTTTCCTGGTTGAGCAGAAGCGGCGGTACACATCCTGTTACTGCACTGCTAGAACAAAACACAAGAAGAAACCTATACAGGCCAATACCAGGACAAACATACCCGCTTCATTTGACTAAATCAAGCTGCTGAAGCCTCATATTAGTTTTGGATCCCCTCCAGACATGTGTTAAGACATATACAGTATAAATACTCTGCTTTTAATAATAATTTCTGTCTAACATGGTTTTTCAACAAAATAAACTTGACCTAGGTTTTGTCTTTTTTAAAAACAAACTAATTTACATCTGCTCTTTCTCTCTCGTTAAAAATCCAGAGTCTATGAATATGCAAATCTCATTTCAAAAGTTTAACGACAGACACAAGATGTTTCCTACTCCACTGAAAAGTCCAGGTTTCCACGCCGCACTTGTTTAAGATGAATATTTGAACATGATTGGCTTCCAAAGTTGTGATGTCACAAAATCCTGCTCGTAGAGATTAAACTGAGATTTAAGGTGAGCACAGAGAAACTTCCCTCCTTCAGCAGATGTGACAACATCTCTGCACAGTGAAACTCAAACATGTAAGTGACAAGAAGCAAAACATAGTTTTGAGTGGACGAGGACTTTCAGAATGCATTTTTGCACAGAAAGAGGACTGTGGAATAATTTTACTTGTGACACAAGGATCTGTTTATAGCGACCAATAACTCTCAGTATACACATGCCATGTGAGTATTTCATAGAGACAGACTTGAAAAAATCCTAACCTATCCTTTAATTCAAGTTACTGGCTCTCTATTGCATTAAAAGGCCTTGAAAACCAGTGATCTCAATCAGCTTCCTATGAGTGATGGTATGAACAAACAATTTTCTGCCAAAGTTAGACCGGTTTGGTTTATTGCACTTGACAGCAGTGTCCAAAATGAACTTACCGGCCAAGGGGACTGGTAGATGAAAAAATCCACCGGCCAAGCATGTTTTTTACTGGCCAAAATAATAAATTCTTCTCACTGGTTTCAATTGGACTGGTCTCAGGTGGAAAAACACAATGGCACATACTTCAATGCACCAATCAGGATTGAGCAAAATTTGAATTGGAATCAGATAACAGTTGGTGGGTTGTTTAGTCACTGTCAGTCAAATCTGATCAAAATACACCAGCACAGTCCTGTTGAACAGATGAATTGAGTTTTTACCTGTTAAACTCAAGGATGTTTTTTCTGAACTTTAAATTTGATTGTTACTTATTAAGTCATTGATTGTTTTTGTTAGAAGATTTGACACCAAGTTTTCAGGGACTGCAAGAACAGGAGAACTTTGATATTCAACATGCAAAGACAGCCTCATTTCCAAGTGTTTGCTTGTTTTATTTTTTTAAAACTGAATAGGAGAAAAACAAGAAAACTCCCCATCTCACTCATGAAACATGCAGACTTGTTTTACACGTTAAAATGTTGCACGATCTGCCAGCTGTCAGGTGTCAGGTCACTGAAGCATAATCAAGACAAAACAATAGTCAAAAAAGCCTTAGATAGATGTGTGTAGTAAAATGATGGAGATATTGCACTTTCCAGTGTGGTACTGACCACTCGTAAAGAAATCCACCGGAGTGTTCTGACCAGTGAGGTTCAGCAGGTCAACTTTGGGTTTTGTGTATTCAACAATGATAATACAAAACATAATGCAGATAGCATATGTTATAATGTCTTTTTGAGGCCTTATTCTGTCTCATGAGCATCTCTTCATTATGTAGAACTGACAGACAAAAGGACTGGTAATATTAAAGACAGACAGTGTCAGATTGTCCCTCAAACAGGACGGACAAACCATTTTTGCTCCAGTCTGTGATTATAGATAAGAAGCCGAGCAGACTGGAACAGACCAGAGTTTGTGACTTGATTAGTAAAGTGACAACTCACTTGCGCATGACGGGCACATATTTCGTTCCTGCACATTCAAAGAATAAATTAAGGCTCTAATGGGAAGAGGCGTTCCCTAACCTTCCTCTGCAGGCTGATTTGTCTTTCATGGCGACCTTCAGGAAAAGTTTCTGGATGTTGTGATGTGCTGTTCTTTATGTTCCTACACTCTGCATTCATCTGTTCCACAGCTCATTCTCTACTATTGAACAGCAGAGAAACCAGGGCAGTATTACATAATAAATAGTATGGGACCGCTGTCCTGGATTCGTTATTATGGGGAAGTTTATTTGGTGGATTCAGCACCCAGGTGGAGTTTGTAATGGGGAGCTGAGCTTGCTGTTTCCCAAATTATCAACCCCAGTGGTTCCCAAAATACAGCTCTGTGACACTCCTGGGGCCTGGAGAATCTCAGGGAGTTCCCATAACAATGAAACATTTTCATATATTTGCTTTGAAAGCATCTAGTCAGCACAATAATCACATTTCTAGGTCATCCTCATCTGTTGGAAGGAGGACACACACACACTCAGTGGGAGCTCACATGCTAAAAACATATTTCCACTTGTAGTGAACTGTAAAAGTATTCCATAAGTACAACATCCATAACATCCTCCGAGTGCTGAGTAATTGCCCTGTTTGCACAATCACAAAATACAAACATTTGAGACTCATTGTAAATGGGCAATAATTCAGATTTATGCTACTGCATTGTACAAAATGGCTGCAGTGTGTCTGCAGATGGGTTATAGAGCACTGATAAATACCAGAAACTCTGGCAGTGTTTTTTGGAACAAAAATTCTCTATCCATTGGATTATCAACACTCCCCTATCCTCCATCCGTTCATTTTTGCAGCCATTTGTCTTGTTTAGAAGGTTGTAGTCAACATGTAAGCAGCAGGGAAACAAAGCGGACAGCCGGCCAGTTGACACCGAGATCATCTACCTCTCTGTCCTTCAAATTGTATTCATTTGCAAATATTTTGCATTAGGAAAATATGTTTTGGTGAAACATAATAATGCCTGTATTATAATTTTATTACCATAATATCATACCGAATGTTCATACCAGAGCTGTAGACTTGAGTCACATGAGTAGAGTCATATAATAATAAAAGGGTAGAAACGTGTAGATCCACCAGGGTGAGCTGGAGAAAGTCGCTGGTCGTATTTGCTGCTCTGCTGTGATGTTGTCACCACGGCCCTGACCAGGAGAAAGTGTTTCGATGTGTTTCGATGGATGGATGGATGGTGGAAGAAGAAGAAGTGGAGTGACAGGCCCAGAGAAATGGACAGCCTGGCAGGAGGGCACCGATGTGTCGCTGATGGGCACATGGGAATCTACATGTGCTGTGCATCACGTTTGGTAGTGAAAATAGAGGTGGAGTGATTTTAAATTAGTGACCAAAAGATATCTGTCGGTTGTCAGATGCAGTGTTAATGTCACAGGAACAAGAAACCTTAGATGAATCCATGCAGTGGATACAGAACTCAAAGAGTGGGGATGAAGTGTGACTGACAGACACCTGTAGCACTAGAGAACATCGTACTGCAGATGTCTGGCATCGAGGTTAGGTAGGTCCACAGTGTTTAGTAACTCAAACAAAATATCTATGCTGGAAAGCATGCTTTTCCTGTATGCCAAAAATAGTGTCTCATTCTATATTTACCATCAAATACTTTAATATCAAGCAAATCACCAGGACGTTTTTGTACTATGCAAGAAAAAAACCTTTTGGAAAAGTGACTTTTTTTCTGTCTCGCCACAGTCCATTCAATCGATAAGAATCTGTGTGTAGCAGTTAATGAGAGATCCTCGTAAAGTTTCTTCTTACCTACAAACATTTTTAAACAACAAAACACTGATGAATCTGAAAAGGTTTTTTGCTCATACACACAAGTTAAGATCATGTCCATACGATTTCCTTACGATGTTTCATAAATGAGGCCCAATGACTTTGTCCCATCCTGAATTATAGTTAATGTATCTACAAAATCATCACTGCTGTTTTTTCATACTGATGATACTTGCAAAATAAGATAAGTATATATTTTTTGTCTACCATGAAATCCATAAGACATTTCATGAAATAGTACACTAAATGGCCACGGCCAAGCATAAGGACATCAAAACAAAGTATGTGGACACAGAACCTAATATTTGCATTACATCCACGCATTTGTCCAAAGCAACTTACAGTAAGTGCATTCAAAGCACGTAGGAGCCAGAGTGTGAAAGAGTGTATCCCTTTTTAACAAATAACTAAAAGCGTGTTCATTGCTGCAGTATTTCGGAGGAGGACACATCGCGCTGCAGAGACTGTGTAGCTTCTCTCATGGAGGTGTTGGGATGACAACCTTAATAAGCACCTTGTGTTATAGAAGACAAAGTACAGCTACAATACTGACTGAGTGTTGCTCCAGATATGACAGCTCCACACAATGCCTCAGTTACTGAGATCCTCACAGCAGAAAATGTGCTGCTATTTCGGGTCACCCTATATCACATATACCTATGTCTTGTGTGAGTGAGCCAGTGAGAAAGGAAATGTGTGTATACTACAGATTGAAATGCAGCTTGTGTCTCCGTTGTTAAAAGCTTGTCATATGTTTGCTTCCCACTGCCAGCTATAGATGGTCATTAAAGGAACACTTTCAAGGACGTTTGATATATGTTTCATGAAGGAGCAATATAGAAACTTTTCAGGCACCTTTCAAGCTGCTGAGGGTATTTGATACTCACAACATTTAGTAGATATTCAGTGAAGTACTCCTTTAAATGGTTCATGTTAGTAATAATATACATTAGTCACAGAGCTCCTGTTCATGTTTTTCACCTTTTAGCATTTGCCTGAATGTTTTGTGTCTGTGTAAAAGCTTGTTTTTTGTGTGTAAATGTGTTGTGCAATTGTAAATACTATACTTGCATCATCAGATTTTGTATGTGTGTGTGTTCTCAGTAGACGATGAGAGTGGAGTTGACAGCAGTCGTATGCTTCTTGTTAGAATCAGACTCTTCTGTAGCCCACCTGCTGCAGACTGAACAAAGGGGAAATACTATTACAGCTTCCCACTGTGACCCTTGTTAAGTTACAACAAATCAACCATTATGTTTGTGTGATTTGAGTGAGTGTGTAAAAGTGTATGTGTTAAATCATTGTCTGCACCTGTTTGTACTAAATATGTATATCACATTGTGTGTGTGTTGTTATAGGTATCTGCTGTGTGTCTGTGTATGTGTGAACATGTGTAAGTATGCAACTGCACAATTTCTGTTTATATAGAACTTGGGATCATTATTGTGGGAGTCATAGGTGCACAGTAAAAAGCTCATTAGCATTTTCTCACAATTTTTGTTCTTCATTTTCTATCATATATATATATATATCACATTGTATATCATCTATCTATGATATTCTCTTCATAAATAACCACAAGAATTAGTTTCCGTGTTGTTGTCATTTCTTGGAGCAGGAAATAGAACAACCTTTAGATGCATGGGTACATGAAATCTGGGTGCTTTGTTTAGAAAATGTGTAATTCTGGGTGAAAAACCCTAAGTGATGCCCCTTAAAAACCAACCAGTCTTCATACCTAAATGTTTAAATAGCATGCTTGTCAGTGCCTCTCGTCGAGGTCAGGCTGCATGAGATATTTGCTTTGGAGACGGTAATTGTGTGAGATTAGACTATCCCACTCATAAATCCCTGCATGACAGACTATACATTCGATCATGATCAATCATCTTTTGCCTTTTGTCATGTTTGCAGTAGTAATCTGCACTCCTGTGGCTCAACATCACAGAACATGTAGTAGAACTTGTCTAACTATGTCAGTCTTTTTGTCAGAATGTCATGATGCTGTGTCGCTTTTTTTCCCACTATGACATTCTAAATGGGATAAAACCAAAAACTGTCACGCCACATGCTCATTTTCCTTTGCTTTCCACATCGGTCAGCTCAGACCATTATCAGGCTGATACTGTCTGGAAAACCAAGCAGTGTTGAAGAGTAGCTGTTACTATAAGATGTAAACAAAGGTAGTATCTGGAGACAAAAAACGATGTTCCCCATAAGGCAAAAATACAACAATCATATTTTAGACCAACTGCAAAGAGTGCAGCACTGGCTTCAGCCAGATTTGGTTTCCACAGCAAGTAAACTGCAAACGTAACACACACAGTCTATTATCAGTGTTGCAGTCACAGCAACCGACACATCTGATCAGTGAGCTGCCTTAACAAACACTCCCATCTGAATAATCACAGTCTGCACGGCCAACTGGGTGACACTGGATCAGCACTAATAGGACTGCCTGTCCTGTAGGCTCGGCACACACACACACACCCACAAATCATTTGTAATCTAGTTCTTTCTGTTTGTATCATCCTAACTCTATCAATTTTAATTTCAAATGTGATTTATTAGCTTAAAAACACAAAAGTACTTATTGTCAAAGCATAAATAACAAATAACAGATAATAAACATTTATTTAGCCGCCATGAGCTAGATCATGCAGGTGGCACCGTGGATGCAACTATTTAACAAAATGAAAAACATGAGACCACATTTCCTATAAATCTTCTACTGTAACTTCTCAAATAATGGCTTGGGTCTTATTTACCTCAACTGCAGAGAGAACCAGGCCTTTATTTAAAACATGCTTATATTGAAAACAGGTCTTGGTATATTTGATCACCATTTCACTTTGCCATGTAAATACAAGACAATATACGGTACAGTATATACTAGACTTGCACTAATCATGTAGAATAGAATTATTACCAAGTACTATCATAAATAGTATATATTTAGAGTAAGAGTATGGTTCAAGTTTAAAAGTTCAGTTTAGTTCAGATTTTAATTATTTATGTTTTTATTACTTATTTCTTAGCTACTTCTTTTAGTGTTGTTATGTTGTGATTCTTATGTGTGATTTGGCTGCTGTAACTTACTTTCTGACTTTATTTTGCTTTAGCGTTGTTGGCTACTTTAATTTTTACTTTTACTTTTTAAGTTTTGCTTTGCCCTACTGAAGGTAGATTTTCTTGTTTTTGTATATTTGTATTGTTATTATATTTTATTATTATTATTATTATCATTATTATTATTATTATATTATTTGTATATTTTATCCGGAAGACCTAATGACACGTGATGCGATTTTTGAACTTGGGTCCAATTCACAGACGTAACCACCATCAAGGACACTGAGGTAATGTTTTTGTATTTTTCTGGAAATTTAGGGGTTTAAACGGGGGGGGGAGGTTCCATTAGTTCAGTTATTACATTTGCTCAACAGAGACATTTGGAACAACTACGAAGGCTTTGAGGCAGTGGCCCTGGATCTGAAAGACTCTTTTGAATTTCTTGACAAAATCTGAGATGTGGGCAGCTATTCAGAGATATGTTAGCAGGCAAATGTTTGCTCCAGAGTGGTGTGATGTGGTATGTGGGTAAAGTAAAGATTTGGATAAAAAAAGTGACTAGACTTGACATTAATGACTACAATATTTTCATCAATATTTTCACCATCTGAAAATTTAGGCAAGCATCAAGACGTGGCTCTGGATCAGTTTTTCTCTAGTTTTGGAAAGATGATCCTGTTCATCTCTTGCCCCTCGCTCTTGCGGGGTTCCTCAGGGTTCAATCCTGGGCGCATTATTGTCTTCGATCTACATAATGCTTTCTTAGACATATAATCAATAGGCATAATATTTAGAAAACTCTATAATAAATTATAAACTACAATCTTAAACAGGCCAGTCATGCTTTTATTCCACTGAGACTTGGTTACTGTAATTCACTTTATTCTGTAGGAGAGTTTGTTTAAAGCCAGTCAGCGGCATTGTCAATAGCTGCAGACAGGAAAAATATCTAAGAGGTAAGATCACAATTCAGTGATCATTACCCTTTGCTGGTTTCTTAAGGCTTGAGAATTGATTTTGTGAGTTTATTATGTATCTAAAGGCGTACCTATTAACCAATATATATTTATTTCAGATATCTTTGTTCTATTGCTTTATATTTCACATTGTTTTCATTAACTCATATACTTGTATTGATCTTTCTTACATCTCATCTTTCCATTGTTTGTCTTTCTGTAGTGTAACTGCAGAGCAGTTAGAATTACGAGCAGGGACCCTCAAGGATCCTTGAAATTGGTATCCCAGGGTCCCCAACATAATGACAAAGTGTTTAATCTCACTTTAATTTGTTTTTACATGACGTTTTATGACTATTTAACAGTAATTATTGGTTTCACTCCTATTTCTCAATTATCTCCCCACATACACTGTAGACAATTATACAATCAAACACTCCAGTAATCAACAATAACAAAAATGCTCCCATTTAGTCCTTGGCACCCAATTTGATCAAAGTGGCATAATTTATATCTGCTAGAAATTGAGTGCTTTAGTCCCAATTAAGTAGTAGTGTCAGTACTGCATGTTAAAATATCTTACCTTTAAACATTTTTTTGTAACTGACTCTCTCTTGTTCTCTCTCGCTCTCTCTCTCTCTCTGCCAAAATTAATGCAGCAACAGAGCATTTGATTTTCAACCTGATGTGACTCATCTCTTTCCATGTTTCACCAGCAATGAACAGATGAGATCTGGGTCACGGAGGAATTTTAAACACTGCTGGTTACTGAGCAAAATTAAGTCAGTGACAGTGACATTAGCTAGAGGGCCCCTCATCATTGGCAGATAGAATCTACATAGGAAAAAAGACAAGAAAATGAATTACTTTTAATACTATGATACTGACTGATACTCATAGGGATATTTATTTAATGGCCTCTGTCCAAAGGGGGGTCAGATGTTAGAGGTCAGTTTTAAAGCAACACCATTCAACCATGGTTCATTGAATATGTATGACCTCAATAATTTAGTGTAAACTGAATTGATCTATGTCGGGGTTGTTTTTTTCAGGGGTCAATTATGGATTCAGTGAGTTATGCTGTGTACAGCTTGATCCCCGTTTTTTAGCCTGTATTTGTTTACATTTTGGCAAATTTAAAATATGCTGAGTTAGCAGTTCCTGTTTGCAATTTACCCATGGATGTGCAGACAACTATCACTGGATTACTTTAATACTGAAGAAAACTTGACTCTTCCTACTTCTGCAGTTATAAGGACCATCTGAGTTATGATTCCATGGAGTTTGAGTTTTCACGCCACCACACCCCCCCACCCCCCGGAAATCTGATCTTTGTAAAATCCACCCCCTGGGTCATGAGCTCTGAGTAGTGACTGAAAGAATGAGATTGTGGATACAAGCAACAGAGATGAGTTTCCTTCCTTCCTTTCTCGATAATACCCCATTCTGGACAGCTCTTATGGCTCTTCAGAGATGCTGTTGAGACAGGGCAGCAGGCCCTCACTGAATATCAATAATCATTCAATAGTAAGAAAATCATCACTCACAGATTTCCTCCTTCCCTAAGAGGCTCCACTTACCGAGGCTGTACAAAGGCTCCTAAAAAAGTTCAGTAAATGTTTCAATTGTTTATGAATAAGAAAGCTTATGAACCGTCCAGATATGTGCAGTAGCCCTGCTTAGAACTATAGAACCTATAAGATACCTAGACAAAAAACCCTGCCATCAATAACATATAGCAAGCCATAAGTGCCAATCAGAATTATGTATTATACATAAACAAAAGGCAACAAAAGGATGTGGCAAAACTGGCTTGTCATTGATACTCAATGCCACTTTAAAAGTAAGTAATTCAAATTCAAAATCAGTGGTAAAAATGTCTTGACAAGAACTCCATCAGCTGTACTGTCTGATCCTCACTGTATGATTGCATAAAAACACTGCTGATTACAAATTGTCTCCTCTGACAGTTAGAACAGAGAAGAGAAGAAGTTGTATCCTGGCGAGTAAACGCAGTAAACCTTCATCACTTATTTTACCTTTTCAAATGACTGGAGACCTGCTGCATCTTGGGATTTTTGGCGTTGAAGGACAGAGAGTCCAGCAAAAACTGTCTGTGCACCTGAGTCAATGTAAACACTGTGTTGTCTTAATGAACCTCTTCCTGCCAGACTCCAGTTTGTTGCTGAAGGGAACAAGGAGCAAAAGAAAGGGAGAGAATGATAATGAAGAGACAAGAGAGTGCAGAGAGAGAGAAAAAGCAAGTGCAGATTGTGTAAAATCCCATGATATATTTGTGGCAATGATGCATATCCATAATTAATTATCAGTTTATTTAAGGACATCTCAGCTCTCTGGCTCGACAGCTGCTGTCGTCTGCTCTCTACAGTACAGTGATACAGGAAAGATGCCAAAATAAGTTGCACTGTATTATCCGTGAGGTAGTAATCTGACTTATTACATCTACCTGTGATCAATTCTCTAAAAAGGCTTCTCGGAGCTTTGTTTATACAGCCGCACCGGCCGTGCGTGCGTGCGAGTGCATGTGAGTCCCTAGTGTGAAACCGTTCGTCTGTGAGAGCTGCTGTTTTTTCTCATTTAAGAACAGTCAGAAAGATTAACAAAGACGGTTTTGGTGAGTTTTATTTTGTTCCTGTCGAGAGTGATAAAATGGCTGTTTCTGGTTGAACAAAAAGGATCTTACGGTTTAACAAAAAGGTCTGTCTCTGTAGCGATCCTTTCCATAATGTTGTCAGACACTTAGAATAACAATATGAGCCTGTCAGTGGCAAAAACAAGCACTTTTAGTGGACGTACTTTGACTGGTGCATTTGTCCACAGCAGCCATTACAGCCCGTCTCGTGGCTGCCGGCTGAGGCATAGAGCCAGAATATTTCAGTGAATTAAGGATTTATTTCGACCAAACCAGAGTTGGTAATTGTTGGAACAGTGGAAAGACTAACAAAGATGGTTTTGGTAAAATGTTTTGGGTTCCTCTCCAGTTTGAATAAAGTGTAAAATTACTGATTTTCTCAATAGAGTCTGGTGTGCTGTAGCGCCCGTTTGTTTTGGTCTGAGAAGCCGGCGCTCTAGTGCGACATTTAGTGGCAGTGAATGTTGCTTATAGCTCCTTTAAATACAGAACATGTGTGTGTTGTAGTTTTGGACATGTTTAAAGAAACCTTTGACTGAGCTGCGCTCAGAAACAGAAAGTGATGTAACAAGAACAGTAACTAACTCATTTTGCTGTGGAATAGTAAAATAATGTGATAACTTTGAGTAAGTTTACAAGTTGTGTTAAAACCTCACAAGTGGCACTTGTTTTAACAGTTTAATACTGCAGAAACATTTTCTAATAACTAAAATAGTATACAGTATATTATACGTATATTATATTATAAAAAGATTTTATAACATATTACAGTACACTACAGGCAGTGCACTTTGTCATGGGAAAGTGATCATACAGTGTGATGGCGTATGAAAATCATTTGCATATGAAAACTGGATATGTAATGAGAATTCACAGCTTGTGTCTGAAATTTACATTTTCTGGTTATTAGCTTCATTCACCAAATTCACCAAGTGCTTGTCCCATCATGTAGCATGAGGACCACATGTGCATGTACAGAACATCTCCACTGTTAGCAACACTCAGGACAATGCTGTTAATTGCATTATGTAATGTAACTGGGAGCATCGATCTGAACACAGATTAAAGAGTCCGCTGACTGAGTTGATCATGCCTCTTGGAGTTTATGTTGCGATGGCAACAGTGTTGTAGAGGAAAGAATGAAAGATAGATAAAATGAATGACAGAAAGACAGAGAGAAATAAAGAGAAACTAGGAGGAAGGTGTTTATAGATAATACATAAACCTGAAAACAGGAAGGGAATGCTTGTATTTGCCAAATCAGCTGATTAGCCCCATTACACAGAGAACAGGATTCACTAATTCATTAAACTGGAAATGGATTCCAAACAACTGAGTCTGTGCCAACTACACAGACACTCAATAAAGTGGATGGACTTTTCTGGGAGAGTTTCCCAGTAATGTTGTTAACAATATTACCAGGAAATTCTACTTAAAAATGGCATTAAGTCTAATTATAACAGTACTATTATTCATTGAACATATATGTATAGTAATATGAGCTGGGAAACAATAAAAGCCTAATTGAAATGGGCACGTCCATTTGAAAGAATAAACAACATCAAACATAGAAATAAAAAAGGACAATTTAACATTACATTTATGTGAGATTCATCACATTTTTAGGCACTTTTTAAAAGAAAATGGTTAATGGACATGACACAACCAGATCGCCTGTGCTTATTTGACATTATACTTGACACTTTCATGTTAACCATATTTATTTACAGTTTTTCTCAATTGCTAAAACACTAAAACCTATTGGCTGAACAAAGTTCTGAGTTGCCTGACCTCATTTAGCAAATTGTACAGTCTGTTGTCAATACCTTAAACCATTTCACATGGCAAAACACAATTTGCAGATCTCACTTAGACTTTTCAGCAAAACTCTAAACACATTCACATTCTCAAAACCCATTCTGCACTCTAATGCGCATGTCAGCCATACTGGTAAACACAAGTGGCAACAATCAAATACAAATGGAGAACACGTCATTGATTGAACACAACCACTCAAAACTGATGTAACCTGTTTCAAATGATGTGACACAGCCAATATAAGCCAGTTCAGAGAGCAAACAGGTTGTGCTCTGGCCTGACCCAGCCCACTGATCACATGTTTACTCCTTTGATTTTTGTCCCTTTTAGTGTTGTATACTGCAGTACAGTGCATTGTGGGCTGTATACTGTACAATGAACAAATTGTATGGCCCTGAACATTGTGCTCCATTTGTTAACAGTACTGACTGCTCAATAGATTTTGACTGGTTGCAGGTTCATATCAACAAAGAACAAGAATTTCAGTATCACAGAGACAAAGGACCAGTTCGTGAGATGCAGGGTACAGTACTGTAAAAACAGGGGTACAAGGAGGAGGAAGAACAACAAAGAGCAAAGCAGAGTAGTCATTTCTGATCAATTTTGAGCCACTATGACAGAACACGTTTTCGTTCATCAAAAGACAACGACGGAGAAACATTACATTTGTTTTGAGATTAAAAATTTACTTCTCCCTGAGAACTACGTTTTGAACAATGTGTTTTCTGTTTTTTTGGTGTATTGTTCACTGACTGCTTGATAGTGTATATCATTTTGATCACTTTGTTTATGATGTGAGAGCAGTGCTTGATTTTGAACACAGGTAAAACTGTTCAACACTCATTTTGCGAGAGGAGCCAGAGGTTTTGTAAATGGTGCTTGAAGATGAGGTTTTGTGTTTAATGGTTTCAGAAAATGGAGCAAGGTTTCAGAAATTGTGTTTTAGCAATTGAGAAAAACTGTAAGTAGCATTAAGAGGTGAGCTTTCTACGTGAAAAATGAAAATATAAGTTGTGGATATAAATGAATGGAATTTAACCATAAACTGAAAAGAAGTGATGATTGCTCTTTTGTCAGAACACTATAACACAATAAGATTCTCAAAAGATGTGCTTATGATTACAGTGCCAGAGAGAAGTTCAACTGAAATTACAGCTCAGAGTTTCTATAATGGAGGTAATGCTTGCTCCTCTTTTAATGAATGGTACCTTTCTGTGTGAACACTCAACTTCTAGTAAGATGGTTCACTGTTATGATAGAAATTAGTTTTTTGTCTTGCCGCAGAATGGCCGGTGTCTTCTGGAAGAGAAGTGTCCCAGAATTAAATACATCGCTGCAGGTTGGTGTTGTAATTCTGTGCAGATGTTCCTGGTATTTGTGCTCACATGTTACTTTATCTCAAAAACACTAATGCATTCGCTCAATAGCTTTGTCATCAATAAACAGTCCTAAATTTTACCCTACCTGTTATAGGAAAGGGTTTTGTTTTTTTCTAAAGCCCCCCCCCCCGGGTGGTAATGGATGTGGGATAGAAGGGGGTACAGGAGTGTTGAGATGGGGAGTCAGCAGTGGACAGGGTGGGTGGTGTGCACTTTTCTTTTCTTTCTTTTTTAAAGCCTTATTCTTAATTGTGTGTTCGCACTGGTGTTCGAGTGTGTCAGAACGTGTCGAAAGTCTTAATGCATATTGAGACTGTGGGCCCTCTTTTAATCACGCAAGCACAATGCACAGTGCAAGGTGTTAAGTCTTTGGGTGCACGGACTGTGTGGGCGCCTCCAAGCACACCTGCTATTTTGGTTCATGGAGGTGCAGCAGCGCAAAGTGCAAAAGGCTGGGTGAAGGTGAATATAGATCAGGGGATATGGTAATTAATAAATATGCTCCTAGCCAGTCACATCGCCGGTCTCATCGCTCTGAAACAGCTGAGCCAATCACAGTAACGCATGACGACAACAGCTCAACAAATAAAGAATCAGCTTCTTCAGGAAATTATATTGTTGTTTGGGTGTTGCAGAGCGGCACAATGTGAACACACAGCACCACAAATCTGCATCCAGAGACAGATGGTGCGGCTGTATACGATCACATCACTCCAACACTATTTCAGTCATAATTTTACTGTATTTCACGTTGTAAATGGTCACATCAGATCTTAAAATGGGACACCATAGTTTGCACCATAATGCATTTCAGTGTCAAAGGCCTGTTATTACATTTTTAAAAAAATGAATTTACATATGCAGTGATTTCAACACATATATACACGGAAGAAATAGGGTGCGTGGACACGTCGATAGTGAGTTTACTGCGTCCTTTCAAATTTTATTGCGTCAGAGACCCAGGATGCATACCTAGCAACATCACTGCTTATACAGTATGTACGTGTGTGTGTCTCTGTCTGTGAGTAGGAGTCAGAACTCAGATTTTCCCTTCATCATACAGATCAGGTGTGTGTGATGAGATGTAACTTCATTGATCCCCTTGGGAAAAAGATGTGCGTGTCATCGAAAAGCAAGTTTTCTTTTCTTTTTTAAGCTCATCGGTGTGCATGTGTGAAAGCATCAACGACTCTCTTTACTCTTTGGGGTGTGTGTGTGTGTGTGTGTGTGTGTGTGGGGTTATCTTGCCCTAGCAGAGTCCCTGACTTCTGACAGGGAATCGAACTGCTGGCTCATCTCTCACTCTGCTTTGCTGCTCATCAAAACTGACAGCTCCCGTCAAAGCTTGGCTCTTTCTTCCCTCCCTCGCCCTCCAGCCTTCTCTCCTGCTCGAACACACTCTTACTTATTCCTCTATTTCATTCAGTCCTTCCATCAGACACCTTGTTGTGGCTTTTTTTTCACAAAGTCAAATTTAACACACTGTAAAGGTAAAAGCTCAACATGTCGATTGAAATATCAAATGTTCTCTCTGCCTTGGATCTGTTTCAGAATGGGTCTCTTAAAAAAAATTATTTCTGCACTGGGTTTGGGAAGATTTTCCAAGTTGAAGACCTCTAATACAAATATAATGAAGTTTCCCCAAACAGTTTCTGCAGTTAATTCTTCTTCCTGTACTGTGCGATGAATGCAATTTTGTGAATTATTGCTCCATTACAGAAACATTAACAATTAAACGGCCAAAGATTGCACCCCTTCTCAGAGTCCAAAATCTATATACGTTGTACACTCGCTGCTGGAAACAGCTCCAGTTACTCTCAGTGATAGCGGTATCTCCAGTCTGCTGAGGCTAAACATCTAGAAAGAAATATTTTTTAATATGCTCCTTAATAACTTAAGATGTTGCCTCACAATCATTAAATTTAGACTTTTTCTTCTGTATCAAAAGTCACCCAGGTGATTGTTGTCTGTACATCCATGGTCAGAGTGCTAACAGGAACTGCCAACAGCCAATGAGTCATGACTTTCCATGGTACAGACTCACCAAAATGGAAACAAGGACTCTTCTCATTTCTCTATTTAGTGCCTCCTCGTCTTCGCTCTCCTCCATCCTCCTGCCTGTGACCCGGAAATCGATCTCAGCGCACCATCTTGAAGGACGTCTCTATTCCTAAAATGCATCTCGAGGAGAGAGGAGGAGCTATGAGCGAGGATGCAGGTATATCCTTTGCGGAAGTCTTTTCGGCACTCTTGACATATAAAAGAGGTGTGTATATATATATATATATATATATATATATATATATATATATATATATATATATATACACATATACATACATACATACATATGAAAAAAAATCCCCTCTCATCCTGTGGGGTGGTTTGTGTCATCCTCAAGCAAATGGCTCTTGATGGTGAGGCCAGAACCTTGCATGGTAGCTCACCATCAGTGTGTGTGTGTGTGTGAATGTGCAAATGAGAGGCATGGATGCAGCCTGGAGCAGGCTTTCCATCCTGCTTTCCAAAACAGGTAGAAACAATTTGATCTTAAAGCATGGCCGAAAAACAAGTTTGTTTCAAGCATGAACCACTAAGCCTGTAAATATAGTAAGAAATTAGCAACATCAGATTAGGATTCAGCTCAACAGAATTGAATGAAAGAATGTCTTTTCAGAAATTCAGTTCTACTCAATCTGGACAATTCACAGATCTCACTGTGAGCAATCATTGTGAATGTTTTTCTCTAACAGTTAAAATACCTTAAATAAAATTGTTGATCACATTTGTCATCAAGTATCTCTCTCTTGGCTTTCTTTCTTGTCTTCTTTCTCTGACATAAACCCTCAATAATCTCTCTTTATATGTATGTGTTAATATGCCCATGAAAATGTCACCCGACAATGTAGAAATATATTAAGAACTGTGTGTGAGTGCATGCACATATCCATGCAGCATATTGCAGTCATCTGTCTTGTGTATGATCCAGTAATTATGATCCAACGGACCACCAGAGACAGAGCGGGAGAGAGAGAAAGAGGGTGCCCCCACCGGCATGAAATACAACCAACATCAGACTGAGAGTAAGAGCCAGAGAAGCAGTGATGAGGGGGAGAAAAGTGAAAAGAAGTGGTAGAGGAAGGCAGATGGTGTTAGAGAGAGTGAGAAGCGATGAGACAGAGAGAAAGAAAGGACAAAAAGAAAAAAGAGAGATCTCAACTTCTTTCCTCTTGAATTACAAGCTCCTCTCACATATCTCCCTCCACTCTCCACTGTAATAAATTCCAGTCTTGACATTAAAATATGAATCACTTCCACCGCTCGGCTTAGTTATTATTATTCTCTCATTCCTTCTCCCAAAACTTCTCTGTATGTTTGAGTGTATGAGCTGCACTTTCAGACATTCAGGAAATGCTTCATCCACGATGTATCACACTTATATTGAGTTAAATATTATAATAATATATATATATATATATATATATATATATATATATATATATATATATATATATATATATATATATATATACAGCTTCTCCATTGCATTAATAATTAAAATAAAACTCATGTTTTGCATTTGGATTATTAAGAGCTCCATCGACATTAAATGGAAATATTAAAACATGTCTTGTACATCATTTTGTACACATTCTTCTGTAATTCAGCTTGAGATATTTGGACTTGGAGAAATTATGAGAAACTTGTCACAAATATGAGATGAATCAAAATCTTGATTTTCAGAATAATAATGAACTATGTGAAAATTTGACTTTCTAAGTTATAATTATGTGTCAATTAACAATTTGACTTAATATCATAATTTTGAATTAGTGTTACTTATGTTATGATTTTGGACTAAAAAGTCAGAATTTTGAATTTTGACTTACTGTCATGATTTAGACAATTTGTCATAATTAGGACTTTGAAAGTGATCATTCTGACTTCCTATAATTACATCAAATGTTTGACTTGGTTTCTCATTGTTTTGACAAAGCATATTATATAATTTTTTTTTTTCCACTGGCAGAGGCCACGTTTTCCAAAACCAAGACACTCGTCCCAAAATAACTTTCAAGAATGTTTCTTGGAAATGCAAGGCTGTGCTGAGAAGGCCTTTCTGAAAGAATGAATACATATTTCATCATGTAGTCCATCTAGTCGGGTTTGCATCTTTCTCCTGTCTTTGCGTCAAAGACGCTCTGCCTTCAGGCCAAACACTGACAAGATTGACAGACATTTCTTCTACTCTTTTATTCTTTACATAATAGATTTAAAATCAGAATGCATTTTACATATCTATGTGTATATGTCACGATATAATGATATTATACTATACATTAAGTTTGAGATAAACAATATAAGTTATGGAGTACATCTTTTGTTAAGATATGCTCATGTCAATTGATAAATACTGTTAATATACATAAAATCAATGTTTTTATATATTTTAGAATATTAAACAACATGAATACAGCAACACTGAACTAACACAGACACTCTGACAGTCGGCTCCACGTTGTTAGGATGAGGCCCTATGCAGCGCTCAGGCCATAAATATCTCAAGATACGCAGTATAATGTAGTTAAAGCTACAGCCTTATGTGAACTTACTCTCAAACTGTTACAGTTAATGTTCTTTTCCTTCTTTGTACCGACTCCCAGCTGGCTCACAGCCTCAGAGCGCCGTGACGCATGCTTACTGTTTGTGGCCCCTCAACTTTCTCTTCCTTGCAGCCACGAGTCTCGCCCAGGATGAACCCGCCGCATCTCTCCTGCGCCGCCTGAGCCCGACACTGCCACTGTAACAGAGTGGCCTGTCTCTGGTGAGTCCGCTCAATAACAGCAGAGTTAGTATGCTGGCTGTGTTTGGGCCCCTGGCTCAAACAGTTTAAGAATCCTGGTCTTCCAGAGTTCAATGTCTAGAAATACAAGAGTGAAAGTAGAAAGTACAACTTCCACGGTTGGGGATTGTTCTCATCTAAATGCTGGGTGAATTTTAAAATGTCAATTGTAATTTTGCTATTCTATATCTATTTCCTGTCTGTCCGTCTCTTTTTTTACTTTAACCTAATCGAGGGTCTAAGGTGTTGTGTTCTGTGTGATTTGTGGTATTACGCTGTATAAAATTTACTTGATGTGTCGAGATTACATAACTAAACAGCCAAAACTTTTCTCTAACTCTGGGAAATCATTACAATTCATTGTTTCTTCTACCTTAATATGACCTATGCTGCTTTTATGAATTAATTTTCCACATTGTCACACTGTTACAAACTGGCATTTTTGTCTATAGTATTTTTAATCTGGATTTTTGGCTTTCTATTGTAGCAAGATGATGATGCAAAAGCAGGTCCCATAATGACACTGTTAAAAAAATCTGTTTCCATCAGATTTTTCTCACGATTTTTATTTTAAATGCAAATTTCCCACCTCAGCAAAAACGCACAAACACTGATTTGGAATGGAATGATCAGTTTTTCTGTTAAACAGTATGTGCACATTTGAAATGTGCATTACTACTACACGGCACTGTACGGTACTCCAGCGATTTAGAATTGCACTTCCAATAAATTGGGGTGATCCTACACTTCCCATAATGCAACATGATAACCTCTTTCATTAGACCCTCTTTACCTCATAAACAACAGTTTGTAGTTCAGGCATATCTGTAATCTTCAGGCACAAACCAGGTTTATTTTGTCAGACTTAAGAAAGCTCCTCCAGAGTCACAGACATGACACACCTGATACACTGCCTAAGTACTCCCTATGACAAAAATACATATCTTAATGTATAAAATCAGCAGAATGCTCCTTTAATATGCAGATTATAGCAACAAAGGTTTTGTGTGGACACATTCAGAGTGAGCAAAAACAGAAATAGCTCAAGACTATGATCACAAGCACATTTTACTCCAAGAAGCAGAGCTGGGAGACAGAAAAGAGTTCAAAGAGCCGCATTCTGCTAAAATGTTTTGATAGCTGCCATGGAGCTGTCTGGGTTAACTCACTTAGGTTAAAAAAAGTGGGACAATGTTGCCAAGAAGACAGATGATTAAGTGAAAGTTCTGACAGCGGTGATTGCTCTGATGAGTTTCTTCAGCATGGAGTTTATACAGTGAATGCAGGAAAGTTAACGATACTATAACCATAGACCTACTTCCCTTTTTGCTTTTTTGTTTTTCTTCATTTTGGTAGGGAAACAGGGATATAAAGGGCATTGCTGTGCTACTGTCCTGATGGGAACTATTATGTAACATGGAATGCTTACCAGAACACCCAGTCATGGTTGACTGGTTGTTATGTCCGGTGTTGAACTGATCAGGGACCTAATGATCAATCATCTTCTCTAGATGCTCCTGTTACTTTAATGTGTCTATGGAGAGGGCCATAAGTGTTTAAATTTCACCTCACCTGACCACTGTAATGCTCTTTTTCCCTGCCATCTTATAGGTTCCCTGTTTGTTAAATAATTGGGAATTCAGTTGAGACTGTCCTGATTACTTTGTAAGGCTTTGAATTTTATGAAGTTTTAATTGTGTATGAACCATTGTGTAAAGGTCATCAGGCAGGAATCTTCAGACTATTTCTGAAAAAGCAGATAGATCTCTGATCAGACAGTTAATTTGAATGCAAAACACGTAACCCAATCCAAAACTCACATTTTGTGGTAAAATTGACATGGTTCAGTCGCTGCATTCTGCAGCCTCCCCTGAGTAACAAGCTAACAGGAAAAGATCTTTACCTTTATCCACATTTCTTTTCCATTATGGTGTTGATTGCTGTGGAATGCTTCCTCACATTACGTCTCAGATGTTTTGCTGTCATAATAAGCACACTAGGCTATATTTGTTCTTTTTGAACAAATAAAGCCTAGGAAGAGAACAAAATAAAGAAATATATTGCGTTAACAAAGAGAACATATATAGGAGAGTTTCCAGATAGAGCAACAGGGCAGGCAATAGATCATAACCCCTGGAGAGGAACGCTGGAGACGGGTATGACATCTGTGCTGAGCTGTGGGGAACACAAAATCAGGGAGACGGCCATCTTGGAACAGAGACAGGGGTTACCCTCTCCTACCATACGTGACCAACTGTTATCATGTGACCATATTTCCACATTTAGATCACAGGACAACACCTGAGCCAGTTCCCTTCACTAATGAACAAGGTGAAGTGCAGTTGCGATGACTTTGTCAAACACACCGTCCCCAAGGTCAAAAATAAATTAGGTCATTTCAGGCTGATTTTCTAAAACTCAAGTAATTATTCTTTACTCAAGTCATGTTTTTGTGTCTTCTTTTAGTACCTTTTGAACTTGAATTTGAAAATCCATTCGACCCAATTTAATCCTGCCCTGAACCAAAACAATGAACCCCAGCTGTCATTACTGGGCTGTTTAGGAGCCAACAGTGGTCTGGTTATACTGGGCAGCTTCCAGCGGCCAACAATGCTGGGCAGCAGGTGTGAATGTTTGGCTGCGTTAATGTGAAGCTGGGTGCTGCTGAAAAGAGCCAGGCTGAAAAATGTTTCAGGAAATGAAAAGCAAGATGGGGCCCAACCTGCATCAGCAAAGAGAGAGTGTGTGCCGCAAGCCAGGCGTGTTTGAATTCAAAATAGGACTGTGTTAATTTAACATTTAAAGAGCAGGATGGTTCCATAATGAGACATCCACAGTATACAAACACTTGGATTGCATCATAATGATTTTAAAAAGGCTCTGTGGCACTTTGTGGACACATTGAGCTGATGTTGACGCCAGACAAAAGGTTAGGGGGTCGCCAAAATCATTCAAAGATGTCGACCTACCAAATTTCATGGTTTCTCATTGAAATATTACCATCCTCAGGCCCTTTTGCTAGTTGGCCAAAAAGGAAAGAAAACACATTCAAACAGCCATACATTTGTGATGATTTATTTAGTGTTCAGAGAGGACTGCATGGCCACAGGGATGTGAAATGTGTGCTAGGCCTACCCCTCTTCATGCACAAACATTACTGTAAAATATTGAGTCCCAGCCTGAGCTCTGGCCACAGTATGACCCTGAACTTATAATGAACTCCACCCCTCCCTCAAATGTAGCTGATCCTCATCTCTCTCTCCTTCTGGCACCTCTGCTCTCCCTCTCTATCCCAAATTTGAACCCCAGTAGTCACTCAGGTTCAGGATGGACTCAGAGTGCCTCCTCTCCCCTGTCTGAACTACAATAATAATGGAATGAATAAAACAAAGTATCAAACAAATTCAAAACCAGGTTTGATTTCTTAAAAACTCAAATTGAACTGGGTTTTTAACAAATCAATCGGTTAAACCCTGTGTTATACATAACCCATTGTGGTTAGGGTCATCCTTCATATCAATGTTATTCAGTTTTAACTATTACATTACATTTGTTTATTTCCCAGTCACACCAGCATTATGACAAATTATATTATTATTATAAATTCACCTGAATGTAAATTTCAAGCTCATAAGATTTTTACATCTGCTCGGTGTTGTGGTCATGGACTGTATAAAATAAAGCATAAAACAAAATGTACTTAGCTGAAAAAAATGAGCCGACTCCTTAGAGTGTCTTTTAGTACAACCAAACGTTGAACAAGACATTTTTAGGTGACCAAAATGTTACAATTATCTTTCATGAACTGAAAACACTGTGAAAAGGTCAAAGTTCTTAGACTAAAACACTGACAGCACCCAAAAACAACTTCACGGCTAGTTAAAAGTACACAGTCATTTTCTCATAGACTTCTATACGCTCAGACATGTTTTTGCAACCAGTGCTGGTCATTAGAAAGAATGCACTTTTGCATTGGCTTCAATTCAGTTCTATTTTATTATATTCATCTAACAATACAAGAAAATGATTCAACATGTTTAAGTTTGTGCAAAGCATCTCCTGCTTTTTATAGTGTTGAATGTCGATTTACATTCAACATTTACAGAAAATTAGGATCTAGGTAGAGTTTCCTGCAATGGATCTGCATGTTCTATTTGAATCCATAAGAATTAGTATGACTAATGACCAGATTTCTAGGTCATTAAGACACAGACCAGGGCTGTCCAGCGTCTGTGTTATTTTTCAATTTTAGTGTTGAACCCTTCTGTTTAAAATTATAATTTAGGAAATTACTGTCAGAAACCAAACTTTAGTCTTGTTTTTAGCCAGCTGGCCACTTCCTGGTGTGTCCAGCACCAGTGTTAATTAGTTAGTGTAATTAGTTCCTCAATACTTGTTTCTTAATGAAAAGTTTTCATATCACCTTCCAGTACTCTGTCCAGGTCAATCACAGGTGCCCTCCAACAACTCCAAAGCCCCAACACCTAAATATTCTTAATATTCTTACAGCTTCAAACCAAGTGATGGATTTACCCATCCAAAATGTTGTAGTAATTAAGATTAGTGACTGTTATTGAATTACTGAATTAAAACACTGAAACACTCTGTATTAAAAGAAATTCACATTATTATAATGCGTTAGGTCCTGGTCAGTGTTGGGGACTAAGTGCCTGCAGCCATGCCAGACTTATGGTGGTTTTGGTGGCACTCTGTAAAGGGTGTGATGTCCCAGTGAGTGTAAATGGACTAGATAGCAGGTAGTGTAAAGTTGTTTTAGAGGCTCTGGGGACAGAGCTGGTCACTGCTGTTTCTACTAACACACCGCTCCTTTCTGTCTCCTCCATTCACCCCGACAGTTGTGTCATTATCAGCTCACACAACCACAACAGGCACAGCTCCACTGAGGTTCATACAACCTTGCCCCCCCCCTTCACTCCACAGCCTCCTCCTCTCTTAAAACCTCAACTTCAGCCAAACTGACCTGACATCCCGTGCAGAATTTAAAACCATTGTCTCTTGTCCTCTTTGCTTTTCCTCATAATTCATCATCATCATCACTAATTGTGTCAAGGCACAACTCTCACCTCCTCAACTTCGTCTTCACTGAACTCTTCTTATTCTTCATACCTCAAGTTTAATTATTCCAAGGAATTCTCTCTTTTCTCAACCATTTTGTAATTGGTTCTCCACTGTTCATTTTCTCTTGTATTGCTTCTCTACACTGCTATCAAAGGTTATGTGCCACCATCTCTCCATCTTCATCCTGCCTCTCCACCTCATCATCAGTGTGAGATCCCAGTTGACCATTCACAAACAAACAACCTTTGTCCTTACTGTCCTTACTGAATTGGGACAGTTGCTAAAAGCTTGTCCTCAATCTGGGTCAGGTCCTCTGTGGGTAGCAGTTTAACGCATAAGTGCAGGCTATAGGAGGGAACTTTTACACTCTCAGTTGTTAGGCATATAACAGAGTAACCTTTACAGAGTGATTTACAAACAGTCTATAGGGATGCGTACTGAGAACTGGTCTGTTTTACACTGCTTAGCTAGTTTGACGAGCTCAGAATAAACTGCTGGGCGTGTTCATCATGGTGAAGGAACGTGTCACCTAGTGCGGCTCTTTTGTGTGTTTTTAATATAGCGACAGTGATAAGTTCTATCACTGTGGCTGTAGCTATACAGACGATACTCGTTAGTCGGATACATTCATTGTTGGTTTTGATCTTTTTTATGGGATTTGGCTATAATGATGAATGGATAAAGAAAAGGTTCATCCTTTAATCTATATAATACAGTGAAGAAAACAAAACACCAGTAGCTGTTCACTAACAATATTCATGTTTTTTGTCTTAAGTTTCTTTTCTATACATATTATTTTGCTACACTACACATGGTTTTAATACAGATAGGTTTACCACTGGAGAAGCCAGAGAATTGCAGTACTGATCCAGAACCTCTTACATAAAAAAAGCCACAATCCTGCACGGTGGTTACTCTCGTTGTAAAACTACAGAGATAGAAAATCCACACATACATATATTTTTCATAAGTAACTCAGAACATTGCAATATGTGCTGAAACTGTTGGAAAAGAGAAAAAAAATCTGTTACCCTTAGAATAAACCAATTTAATCAGTTGTGTGCCTTCCAGCCCTGAGGAGGAGAGCGGTTTTCACACCGGGGGTGTCTCATAATGGATGAGAGTAAGGATGCAGCCCGAGAGATGGAAGCCAGCCTAGTATAATAAAGCTTAAAGGAGAAGACAGAATGACAGACACATGGGTTTGGAGGCCATCCAGTGTGTGCATGTATGTGTGTGTGTATGCATGACTAAACTAATCCCGTGTGCAAAGATAGTGAAGTGTCTTGGCTTTGGATGACATGGCCACAGAGAACAGGCTGCTGCAGTGTGACATCTCCATCCAGAATCTACCTCCCAGCTGCACCATGTGATGCCAAAGTTGTCCCGGTCCAACGTGTTCCTCCCAGCTGTACCGTTCGGGGCCAAAGTCATCACAATCCAATATGGGCCTTCTGGAGGCAGCATCTAACGCCAAACATATCAAAACACAACTTGTACTCTCAACTCGACCATCTTAAGAGACTCTTCAGTCCAGTGATTAGCCACCAGCCATCTCTCTGTACGCCAACAAACAAAGAAAAACATATTCTTCTCAGCACAGCACACATAGCGTAAGATAATGAAGCGCAGTCTTTCCCCTCCAGTCATTTCATCCAAAACACATAAAAATATCATTTCACTTGTGCCATCTAAAGCATGAAACTGTTTATTCCAGTAATTACCAACCAGCCATTTCATCTAAAGCCAAAGGCACCGCTAGCTTTCATTCACCTGTCAGTTCCACCATCTGAACACAAAGACACTATTGGTGCTAGCTAAGGTAACACCTGAAGCCAAAGTCATCGTGGTCCAATATGTATACTGCATGTTTCTGTTTCTTATTTATTATCTTTGGTCATTTTTTTTTCTTTTCTCATTTGTCTAATACAGATTTTAATGTCTGCAGTAAAGAGAAATGTACCCTCTGGACTTTTAAACATGTGTCTCCTGCTGTAGGTCAGCCATCTGCACATCATTGTCCCACTTGTGCCTTCAAGCTGTTCAATGTAGAGCCAACAAAAAAAATACAAGCTTCTGTCTGAGTCTTGGCCAATGAAAGAGAGAAAGACTGCATACTGGAGGTTGGTCTAAGGGAGAGAGTGTGCGTAACCAGACCTTAACCATAACGTGTTGAACATGATCTTTCTCTAACCTTTAGCAAGTAGTTTTGTGTGTCTTTGTCTTGCCGACAGGTCAATCAGGTGAGTAGTACACTAATATTGGGAAGCCACTGACAAATGACCGATTCCGCTGTTAAAGTATGAGGACTTGCTGGACGTTTTATGACTTTCAAACAAAATGTCTCGGCAAATAACAGTTTGCTGCAATAAAATACCCTTTGTTGTTTTTGGCTCACTTAATGGTTTATCACCATTCACTTCCTGTGTTTATTAGAAATGCTACTTCACAGATCTGCAGGACCAACAATACAGCTGATAACGGTTTTGAAAATTGGTACAAACTACTACAAATCCAGGATCTATCAGAGAGATTTAGTGAGTAATAAAAACTCCTCTGACTGAACCTCATAAAGCAATAAACGTCCACTTCTGCACCCTCTTAATATATTAAACCTCAATCTAAAACACTTGTCAGAAGCACAGATAAGCCTCCTGGAGAAGGGCCACCCTTCATTATAGTCCCTCCAAATTTGTGAGGAAGGAACTTCAAAAGTACACATACAGTTTATATATAGTCTTGAAATTATTAGACTTTAATTACAGAGAGCACTCAACGTTTATCCACAGCTACATCTGGGAAACTACTGTCCCCTTTTGACAAGAGGGCTTAACACCTTAGAAGACAGGATAAGAGAATATCACACACCGTTTTCTCTGCTGCAGATAAGACAGACCTGTGACTCACACCAACAGACATGCCAACTATTACTTCAAGTAATCATCCGTGAAATTTTCATATAATTAAATATATGCTTTGCTACTTCTAATCACTGCCTACATTTACATGTCCATAATAATCCCATTATGGACAATAATCAGAGTGAGGCATTAGTCCAATTATGTGACCTTCATTAAACATACTTTATTAAACTGCTTCTTTGGTTATTATGCAGTCCTGAAGTGAATATACGCTTTGTTTTACTATACAGAATGTGTAGATTGGCAAAGAATACGGAAAATATGTATAGGGTTTTTTTTGCCCAGGTGCAGCAGCTGATGACCGGAAGCTGAAAGCAAAGAGGGGACATTAGACGTGTGTGTCCTCAACTATAGCTGACAAGTATTCCTACACACACACACACACACACACACACGTGGTTTGTTTTGCTCTCACATTCACATCAGGTAAAAGCACCTCTAACTGCAGTGGACAGGTAGCCCTTTTAAACTCCAACTCACTTTTACTGCATGCTCACTCTCACACACACACACAAACATCAGGTGACAGCACTGCTAACTCCCGTGGACAGCTACCCTTTTTAACTCACACTCTGACACACAGACACCAAAATGTCCAAAATTCAACCAAAACAGACCTGAGTGTCACAAACAGTGGACAGGTTTTGTTTCTCTGAACACAACCAAGCGTGTGTTAGATGTAAGTATCGCTAACAACAGGGGACAGGTGTTTCTCTCTCTCACACACACACACTTTCTTTTACACACTTTCCACATGAAACTGCAACTGCCCACAATGGGCAGGTATCCTCACGCTCGCCCTTTCTGTCACTTCATGTAAATATCTGTTTGCCCCCCCCATATGTGTGTGCTCTCTGTCATGCACACACATAAGCAGACACACATGAAAAGGGGTTTTTGGCCAACAGAAGTTGACAGCGAATGTCTCCCTCATCTCTCTGCCTTTCCTTTCTGTGTTAACTCCAGCTTGTTTTGACGATTCTCACTGTTTTTCTTCTTTCTCTGGCTGTGTCCCAATTCCATACTACCCACCACTTGTAAGCAGGGCTTGAATATGTAGTGTGTTCCACTGCAATAGTGACAAAATAAAAGTATACTCAAAGCAGCGAGTATACAGACATACATAAAAAAAGTTTGATATTTGAGTGCGATGGACGGACACTATTCTCCCAAAATGCAATAAACAAAAGGAAATGAAGGGGTTGCTCACAGCTGCAAAAAAATTGTTGATGGTGGTGAAACAGCTTCAGGAACACCTCAGAAAACAAAGCTATTAAATTTTTTGCAAAAACACATTTTGCTGTGTCTTTGTTAAGTTTAATTGGCAGCGATGTAAGTCGCAGTTCGACATCTAATGTGCAAGTATTATATCTTTGATTGAAACAGTACAGAATCATGCTTTCTTGTATACTAACAGTATACTATAAAGATTTGTATATAGTTTATAATGGATGCTAAGTGGATACACGATAAACTATATACAAATCTTTATAATATACTGTTAGTCCACTTAGTATGTAGTATGGGTTTGAGAGACAGCATCTCAGTGAAGTTTTATTGGCAGGATGCTCTGATCCAAAAACATTTTGCTAAAGCATATAACTAAAACTAACCAGGGGTGATGACATTCCAGAAATGTCCCCGGCTGGGAATGGAACCAAGGACGTGGCAAGAGATGTTTGATTTGAAAGAGAACTTATTCTAATTTTAATTATAAGTATTGTAATTATCTAATAACGCCCCCTGCTCTTTCATTCATTTCTATCTGTGGGGTGTCTCTTGCTCTTCCATGACTCACTCTGTATGGAATGTTTTGTCAGAGTAATTGTTATTTGGGGGCTTTAACTGTGCCTCGTGCCTCTGGGCGCATGGAGAGCTGTTTCCTCTCCTACTCTGCTCTCTGCTGGACTGATACAGTGCGTAGCCATCGTCTCCGCTTCTCACAGCAGCAGGTTTTATGTTGTTTTACAGTTTCATTCCCTCATAGTGAATATCAGGTATTGTACTGTCTCTGTGCCGCGCCTCTTATAAATGCGTTTCAGTTACCACCAACTCTCCGAAGACGCTGATAATTTCACTCTAACTGCGTGTGGCTGTTAGCGCTGGTGTTTGTGAATTTGACCTTGTTTGTCAATGAGGCTCATTTGCATAGAAAAGGGCCAATTTTGCACCAAATGTATGCATATTACCTAATTTACATACCTGCAAACAGCATCGTAGCACCGAGACACTATTTTCTTGGCAGCGCAGTTAGCGGTGCAGTTTACCCTTTGCGGGTTCTTTGAGAATTACAAGTTTTTTTGGGTCGTATTTATGCAGGTTTAGCGGCCGCAAAAGCCACACAGTCCCTGTGTGTCCTATAAACATGGGCCTCAGGCGTATACAGGCACCAGACATTTATGTCACATACAATCAAAGCGTATTTGAGGATAAATGCTCTCAGCTGCCATGCTTTGGTACATGTCTTCACTGTAAGGACATTAGAGCTGGGTATCGCCACTGATTTCCTGAATCGATTCGATTCCGATTAACAAGGTCCTGGTTCGATTTTCGATTCAATATTGATTCGGTTAGGGATATTTTAGTAACAATACCAATTTTGCTTGGATATGAAAGAGATTCTCAGAGAACTAATGCTGTAAATTGTACAAGACACCCTGTAACCTGGTGCATTATTAAAATGAATGTTTACATTAAGAACTGTCCCTTTAAATCACCTATAACAGAGCTGATATTTCCACTCAGACACCCCAGTGTTTCCCCAACCATTACATTATAAATAAATACACAAATATTAAGAAAACCTTGACATTTAAGGTTGAAATAATGTTCCTTAATCATCAAGTATTGCATTTCTAAATGTTGTGCTGTTATCTTTGCGTTAAAAGAAAAAAGACAGAAGAAAGATTAGACATAGATTGTTTGACTGCTCACTCAGTCAGGTGAGCCAGGGAACCTGTATACCCGAGTGGCAGATTTCACTCGAATCAAAAACCTCCGTGATACATGTAAGTTAGCGTAATATGTTGTAGAATTTTTTGAGTGTTATTCACACTATGAATCAACATTTATACGCACTGTTTGTGAACTTCCTTCTCCTCCTCCTACGTTCAGCACATCTATGTGCTGTTTTTAGCTGAGAAAGATTTCATCAAGCTAGCAGCACAACATGTGAAAGCAGCCAAATCTGTAAAGTTTCCCCAAGTATTCCAGTATTGCAGCCTTGGTACACCTTCCGATCCATGGAGCCCGACTTGCTGCACTTCGCAGCCGGAGAAGGCTTCTCCTGAAGAGGAGCAACTAACACTGGTGGCTGGGGTCCCGCTGCAGCTCGGGGGAAACCGGCTACATCCCAGCCAGTAAACACCACTTTCTAACCTGGGTTGGATTATTTCGCTTTTTAGCTATCTAGCTAATGTCAATGTAATGTTTTTCTTTCTCACCGCACAAGCGCTTCACTCCAGCGCTTCTCTGCCAGAAAAAACGCTATAGCCTTTGGACACAAGCCCTAACGGGGTTAAGGCATCTATTAAAAGATCAATCTCGGATTTTATGAATCGATATCGGATAATTCAAATGAAGATCGATTTGAATCAGAAAATTGATTTTGTCTTCAGTTTTATTTATGCGTGTGTCTTGTGTGTTGCTCGTGGTGGAATCAGCTCACTGTCAGCCCATATTAATTGGGGTTTTTTTGCTGAGCTTCATGTTCTTTTTCAGGACTGCCCTGCTTTATATTCATGCAGTTACACGCATGTATGCCTGCAGACGAGCTGCCAGCACAGCCACAGGACTACTGCTGGATACTGAGCAGCTGAACTGGAATAACCGGGTGTCAGAGTATCTACATCAAGGACACTGAGTTAGGAATTAAACCATTTTAGTCTTATCTCAACAAAACAGTTGTTAATTAGGTTGTTAATTGATGTTTGCTGTACAGCAAAGCTGCCATAGTTTGTATGCCTTGTATGTGACTGATTACGTGTTCATGATACAGTCTGCTAAATACATTTTGAATCAGGGTTGTGACAGAAATGTTTATTAGTTAGGTGTCCAGTAAAGACTGGAAACAGGAGGAAACAGTTAGCCTGACTCTGTCCAAAGGTAACAAAATCAACCAACCAGCGCCTCTAACACTCTAACTATCACTAATTAAGACATTCCATCGTGTTTTTATAAATCCGTACAAAAAAGTGTAATAATGACATATTGCGGTTTCATGGAGGGTTATGTGCTGGAAGCTAAGCTAACCGGCTGCTGGCTCTAGCTACATATTTACCCTACCGATGTGAGAGTGATATTGATCTTCTCATCTAACTTTAGCGAATAAGCTCAAATCCTAAAATGTCAAAATGTTCCTTTTATGCCATAGCAGAGACAGCTCAAGGCACTGCAAATTTAGAAAATGCAATAGACAGAACACAAGTAAATGAAGATCTTCACCACACATCTTCAGACAACAGAAACAGAGCAAATAAAGAAATTCTGTAAGTCTGAGGCTGTGCAGACACTGTGCGCTTTTAGTAATCTTGTATGTTGTGTTACAGTTTTACAATTGCTAACTCACATTTCTCTGTACCGAGTTCACTTTTTCAAAACTTTTCATGCAGGCAGCGCAACAGAAGTCAATGTGGTCTAAACTGTGGATCACTGTTCATTGCTGTCACACAAAATGCATTCATTCACCAAAACTCTGTATTTACACTCCATTTTGCACATATTTACATGCTTTTTTTTAAAAACTGCTAAATTTATGTTCAAAACCTATTAAAATATATAAATATGCATAAACTTATAATTGAGACACTGAACGCCTCATTACATCCTTGATGACCAAGACTTGTGCCAGGTGAGGAAAGGGGTTTTGTAATTGTATGACTCGATGTGGCATTTCACCATTCTCTTGCAGTCACAGAGTGGTTGATCTGCAGAAAATTGCCAGGGATGGATCAGACATCGGGAAAAAAAGATTGTTTCCCTGGTGTTTTGCAAGAGAGGATGAGAACTCGTGGCCAAATGCAGAAGACAGGGTTGACTAGGGTTGTATATCTATATCTGTAGCTAGCCTATACAAGTATGTATAGTGAATATGTATAGTTTTACATTGCATTACTGGAATTACTATAGTTTCATTTTGTGCACATGGAATTACATTACAAAAATGCAAAAATGGCAACAAAAAAGGGGGAAAAGCCTATTGAATCATATTACAGCATTTCTGACAAATTTCCGTGACATATACAGTAAGGTGACACAATCCATGCAATAAAGTGACCTTTTTGTTGTAATGGATGGTTTATGCTATATAATCTTTTTTGTTTGTGTCATATGTGGATGACTCAGCCTGTATTTTCTATTCATTTAGATTTGACTCCTGTAACATCCACCTTTTATTCAACACTGTCAGAGGTTTGACTGCATGTGTGCTGTTCTTGTTACAGACTGGTATCTCTATTTTCATACCTTTATACCTTCCTGACATTTTACTGGGGTATACGGTATATGATGGTATTTGTGTAAAAAATAAAAAACAATGTAAAAGCTGAGCTGCTGGTCATTGTAGCATCTATGCATTGTCTAGCCTACAATGCTGTGTCTAATACGTAATTAGCCTACTTGTAGTGCCTCACCAAATGTAATCAAAGCTTCTATTGAGATTTACCAATGAAGCTTTGAATGTCTGTCGTAATATTTTATGATGTAATCACCTTAAGAAAAAATTATCCTCGAACAAAATCCTCAATTTGAATAAAGGGATTCATCTGAATAAATTAGTCTTTTTTTTTTTTATTTAATCAACTTCCTGCAATGAATATAACTCGGCAGTTATGGCACTGTTAGATTGCTGCTAGATCGCCCCGTTATATAGGCGCATGCCTCGCTTTATGTGCGACAAGCGGGAGAGCAAACAGTTTTTTGACCACAGTGAAAATATTGTTTTTGAAAGGCTGAACGCCAACAGATATGGACTGAAGCAGAACATTTTGTTAGATAAAACATGTTGTGAATTTTGGAAATGATTACATCTATCATTTTTCAATACATTTTGACTTTCGGACTTCACAACCCTCTGGAGTTACTGGAAATATTTGGATCACACAAGTCGGAAACAATCCTACGCACCCACTAGGGTTGTGCAACTGGACGAATATATTGGCAATCGGTTGTACTTTTCTGGACGATTTTTGTCATTTTATTTTGCTAATTTAATGGTCTGTCTCCGAAAAATGAGTGAAAGCTACTGCTCAGCAACAGACTCTTGTTCAGTGAGCTAACCCAGTAGCACAAAGAGGCTAGTAATGGCAGAGACAGGCAGCGGGGAAAGGAGAGCTTGTGGAACGTAGCAAACTCGCCGCTAGCACACATCTCCAAGCTGAAACTGAGTAGGGAGGGCGCACATACACACCTGCGGCTGACGGTGGCCAGTTAGAAAATTTTAACATATTGCTCAAACCTAACCTTTTCTTACCTTGGAGACCAGTTCAAATCCCCACTCAAACACTGCTGTGTTGTATAAACATAAAAAGAAGATGATGGATCAGATGTGTGTATATTTGATGCATTTGCATATGGAGGACAAAGAAACAAAGCCAGAAGAGTGGCTTTGTATGTGATGGAGTTTGTGTGTGCACAAGTGTATGCATATGCATGTGTGTGCGCAGCGTATGCATGTGCTTGCAGAGCCGGTGGGAGTTTTCTAGGTTGGAAGCTGTCACTGCTTGACAAGACAGAGCAGTGATAACTACTAATGAGGACACAGGACTCAAAATAAACACACACACACACACACACAAGATAAATACAGGCTTAAAATACATATACACACACTTCATATACTGCATGTTCCCAGAAAGCATTTAAATAATTGTCCTGCCAGAAAAATAACAGAGCAAAGGAGAAGATTTGAGGGCTGAGCAGATATCAGAGGACAATGTCGGTGGACAGATTAATTCAGCTGCCACCCGTGTGCTTTATTTCAGGTTAAGTTATTTACATGAACCTTTGGTATCAAGGGATTGAGAATAAACCAGCTCCCTCTTTAACTGAGGGCAAACACTGGGGGGAAATGAGTGTAACATTAAGTACTGGCTACTGTCAGGCTTTTTGCTGATGTAAAACTGTACCCATGGGGAACGCAAGTTTGAGTTTGAGAGTGAAAACCAAAACGTAAGTAGTAAATGTTTAAAATGGTAATAGTAGGTGAGCAAAGGTATCTTAACCTGATTTAATGCCTTAAAATAACAGCTGAGTTGAACAATTTACAAGGAAATTAAACAAGTTTAAAATATTAAAAAGCAGCAAAGTCACGTTACATACATGAAAAATGGGAAAAATGTATATTATTCAAATTGAACTACCAACCATTTGAATAAATGTTACAGCACTATTTAAAAGGCACATTGACAAACTCAGATAATTATCACCAACTCTGCAGCCCTACACAGCTTTTTAGCCTCTTTCAGCTCAATGTTTTGGTTTATGGCACATTTACTTTCTGGTTCTGGTCTTAGTGTTTTCAGCAAACAGACACAATTAGAGCTGGTGAACAAAGTGGAACATCTAGCATCTAAAGAGCCAGATATTTATCTCAGGAGTTGGTGGAGACCAAACCAGAGCTTAAAGGAGAGGGAATATTGGACTTACATTCATCAGGTGGAAACAAACAACGTCAACGAGATGAAGATGTTGCTTTGTGTGGATGTGTAAATAGACAATTGCTTGCTAACACATTCACCACAATAACTGGCAAATTAGTGACAAAAAACAAAGAATGATTCTTTAAATGTATATAATTTAAGATCTTATCACACACTGTAATGGCTCTGGTTAGAACAGGTACTCAGAAGCAGAGAAAAGCACAGGACACAGAGTAAAGCTCAAAAGGCAGTCTTTACTGTAGACCCACGCAGTCGTACACAGGAAACAAATTAGACAGGGAGCAGCCAAATCTAATAATCGGGGCAAAGTCCAAAAACCGAATATACAAACACTAGGAATTGCTGGAGAGCGATAAACACACGGGTAGAACAAAGACAATCTGGCAAAGAGCAGTGAACACAGGAAATGTATATAAGGGGTTTGCTGAGGGAGGATCCAGGGGCAGGTGATAGGGCGCAGGTGTGGGTGATTAGGGGCAGGAACGGAACAACAGGAGAAAAACAGGAAACACAATGGGCAGGATTAACGGGATGTTACACACACATTTATTGCTTTATGTCCATTCAGGTACTGAGTACGTTTTATGACACTGAGGTGTATTAAAGCTGCGAAAACCTGTCTGTAACTTTTGAACAATGCAAAACACAGTATACAAACATAATATATTTGGGATACTTTTCCCAACAGAGAAAGAAATGGTCCAAAAACTCTGAAAATATATTATTAGAATATGCAAATACAGCACATAAACATAGAATTACTGGGCCATGTGTGTCCCAAAACCACAACTCAAAACACACAAATATTCAGTGGAAAACCAAGTGAGACACAATGAGAATAGAGTGAGGCGTATTAAAATGTAAAGTAGAAAGCAGGTCATCACACTGCAAATCAACACATTAAAACTCTTTGGAAGGGAAATAATTGGGAATAAAATATGATGAAGCATCCATGTCTGAAACTTAAATCACATTATAGGAAAAACTAGATATCTTATGCATGTCAAAACGTTACAAGCAGAAATGTGCCATATGGCTGGAAATAAAGACATCACACATTCATTAAGGCTCATTATTGAAAAGCAAAATGTGTATAAATAGACGTGGCTAGATGGAAGACAGAAAGTCTTATTGTTACACCAACACAAGAACTGCTGGATTTAAAAGTGTAACTTTACAGCTGAGCCTTGAATTTGAGTCATACTTAAGTCACAAACATCAGCACTTAACACTTTGCCATCGCCTTCCTTGACGACCCATATGAGGGATTTCTGATTTGACGCCCCTATCGGCAGGATGGCATAGTTTGTCAGTGCCTTCCAAAACCCAGGCACTGTAACATGTTTGTAATGACCACTACAATAATATATATGATTGTTTTCTGATCTACCACAAATATGGTTAAGGTTTGATTTGGTTTAGGCATAAAAACAACTTGGTTAAGGGTATAAAATTATCTAGTTCATAGTCAAAAGAAACATTGACTATTGGCAAAGGAAAGGCAGGAAAAACCCATTTACTCTCGTTACTAAGTTTGTTTGTTTTTTGGTACTTTGAGTATTTTAAGAAAAAGATAATTTTTCGTTTATTTAAGTACTTTTAAAGTATTGTACTTCGCTACATTTCAAGTCACATCCATTACATAGTAAAAACAAAAGTCACATGAAAAGGTCATGATAAACTGTGTGGGAATGGAACAAATCAAAGGAGCCAACCAGCAGCTGCGGCAGAGAAGAAGCTGCTGGTGTGTCTGTGGCCGCAGGACGGCAGAGCTCCGGAGAGCTCCATGTCCAAGTACTCTGACTTGAGTACATTTTCTTTAAAGTAACAGAGTTCTAGAAAACATAGTCTCCTCTCAAAATCCACACACTTTGTGGATCCATCCATCCACCTTCACCTGCTCCCTGGAGATTTTGCAACACTGTCAAAAACAATATCACACTACTTGGCCCTGATGGACAACAGTCATAATTCATTCAGTCACAAGAGGTCCTTGTCAGGTAAATGTTATCACGGTTTGATTAAGCCATTTGTACAAACAACAAATGCAGGGTTGTTTTTACTCATGAGGACAGCCTTTTATCTATTTTTCTTTATTAAAGTTTTTGTCAACTGTGCCTTTATTAGACAGCAGATAGTACAGAAGCAGAGACGTTAATGGGGTATTAGCTTTAACCATTTGATTATTTGGAATATTTTCATTTTGAAGCTCAGCATTCGAGGACTTTAAAGACTTGCATTTATCTTACGAAGACTTGAAACTCGCGTTTGTGTGTGCCTAATTTTCAGTTATACAGACTGTGAGGTACAACAGAGAGTGATCTGATTACTTCTCCTCACTGTTGTGGCAATATATATGTGTGTGTGTGTGTGTGTGTGTGTGTGTCAGACACCAGACAACTGAGCTCACACGTGTGATATTTCTATATTTATAGGTGTAATGCATCTCAGGGATCCCTGCAGCAGCAGAGACAGATATAGAGAGAGAGGCTGTGAACATGTGATAACTAAACAGAGGTTTTTCACACCTTTATGCTTTTCAGGGCACAAAGATAGAAGAAAACAAAACAAGACAACAAGAGAGAGAATGAGTGTCACAAACTGTGTGAGTTGAGTTTGTGTTCAGTCACCACAGCGTCAGGCTGTAAGAAAAGGACCTGAATGACAGACAGCATGGAGTTAAATAGAAACTTAACACCCCCAGTATGAGTTTCACTCATCAGTGATGCCGGCTGGAGGGCGAGGAGGGCTCCCTCGTGCATTTTTATAGAAGGTAGCCTAGAGAATATGGATAAATTGTTTAGAATTATAGAATTTTGACAGATCATTTCGATTTTAACCGCCGCAGCTTTTATGGCGCTGGCGTGACCTAAAAAGGGAAAATAGACGGTGGAAACAGAGCTTTTAATTAAGAATGGACAGACTCTTACATGTTCAGTCTTCCCACAGGCAGTTCAGAACCAGTAGGCTGTGTCTCATGTTCCGAGGCCATGGCGAATATTAAAAGCTGCAGGGTACTACAAGACAAAGCAGAGCATCTTTTGAGCAGGTTAACAAGGGGGACGGATTCTGGTCATTTTGCTAACAACGGGGATGGTCTCCCCCCTTGTCCCCCCTCACATCGCCAACTGGTAGTGGGGGTAGAGGGGAGTGAAACATTGCTTTGCAGACCTAAAATACTCCTTAAAGAAATGGCTGCTAAGTTCACTGGGTTTTTTTCTCTCCACTGTTTTTATAATGGGTTATATGATGACTAATGATTTGCTGTAGACGTTTAGTCTTGTTAATGAATTGATTTTTTCTTCCACTAAAGCCAGGGAAGTCAGATGACTGGTCTATGTGTTCAGCAGTTTGGTGGACAGTAAGATATCTTCGATTCGCCAGATTTACTTTTGTAGATATTCATGGTGTTCAGAAGATTATCCATTAATGGTTTTAGTCATCCACTGATCTTGTGTTTTGCACCATTTCCCCTTCTACACAAGAAATATCAAAATCCACTATGAAGATTGCCACTACAGTTTCAGGCGTCCCAGAGGATGAACCTCTCGGATTCAAATTACCCAATGGCCTTCCCTGTAGCACCACCCCCAGGGAAAACTTTACATTACCACCGAAAAATGTAAAATGATACCATACGTCTTGGTCAGTATATACTATTTTAACACATTATCACAATTTTTCCCACAAGCTCGCCTCAGATATTTCTCCTTTCTTATGTCATCTTTCTGTAAAACTTTACCTCAAAACTCCTTTATCTTGATGCTTTTTTTAATAAACTAAACTTGTGCAAAAACATTCCTCTTCCCTTAAATCCCATCAATCCCACGGACAGCGAAAGAAAACCAGAGTAGATACAAATAGAAGCCAGAGGGAAATGCTTCTGTATGAGTGAAAGAACTATTCAAATACAATCTGGAGATATGATGTTAAATACAGATGAACAGTCTGTATTTAACAGATGAACAGAAACAGAATTTAGTGGAGACAGGGATAGAATAATGGAGTGTGTTGATGGAATTACCATCAATTGCTGCTCCACTTCATCCAGAACTAATGGGAATGTGTTTAATTCAACATGAAGTAGCAGGGGCCACATTAACAGCATCATCAGGCTAATGGGAGATTGACTGAATGAACACAGAATAAAGAAACCTCTGGTCACACAGTTAACGTGTCGCTGCAAATCCATGCTATTAGACGGAGACATGATAACACATGCTGTCACACACACATATGGACTAATAGGAGGTCATTCGGTGCATGACTACATACACTGAAATACACACAGTGGAGAAATGTCGGATTTTAAAGCTCCTAAGTGTGAGCTCCTGGCTTTGGTGACTCCTACTGGTCATATTAAAAAAAGGAATCCTTGAGAAACGGAGTTATCAAAGGTGCAAACACTGGCCACATTTTTTACCAGGTTTATTTCACATTTCCACAAACTAAACATTCATGCCATCAGAATTATTTGAAGGATGCTACAATCACATAAAAATGCTAAACACAGGGGCTTTAATGTATAGCTATACGTGTAATCAAGTACACAAACACAGGTCCTAGTGGTCCACTTTCTAATGTGTCATAAAATAAATATGTCGAGAACACTCAGACAAACTGACAGGATGGGTTGACCAGGTATAAGCAGGCTTGACAGGTGATTAGAGGTGTGGTTGAGGCGTGGCCCTGACAGACAGCAAAATGTTTTTTACCCCTATCCCCAACAGAACACTAAAAAAACAAGCCTCTCTTGGTCTGCATACAGTTTTGAGTGTACTTAACTTGGTCACTTTTCCAGTATGAACACATACCACATACTAAAAACCTGCTCAGAATTAACATGCAGTCTGGATTTTTCAGGTCTCAACTGTAGCATTTTGACAGGCAGCTTGAAATAGCAGAAAAAGATGCAGTTGGGTGACCTTTCAACTTGTTGGGAGGAACGCCTGCAGTGCAGAGAGAACTGGCTGTCCCATATTGGGAGAAAAAGATGTAATTTCGATGCACAAAAATTAACATTTTGATTTACATAGATTTTTTTTTGGCATTTTTGCTTTCATTTGACAGTAGAAAATGCAGATGGAGACAGGAAACAACAAAAAAGACCCCTGCCAGAAGCAAACTGTGGACACTGTGGTTATGTGGTATATGTCCTACCCAGTAGGCAACTGACAAAAATGCATTTTTTATGTGTGGCACATAACAAGGGACAGACGATTACCAAATTTTGATATTTTTCATTTCATGGAACTTTTTCACAGAGGTTGAACAATAGCTTCCAACGTGAACACTTAGACATTACCAGCTGTACCTCTTTCTGTGTGTGTGTGTGTGTAGGTGTGTGTGTAGGTGTGTGTGTTCTTGTACTTCTATCTTTGTGAGGGCCAATATGCATTTTGTCACTTCTTTAAAGGGCTGTCTTGGTTAGAATTGTGTTTAGTTTAATGTTAGGGTAAAGGTTTGGCATGTATGGAATGCATTATGTCAATGAGAGAGAGTGTGTGTGTGTGTGTGTGTGTTTGACATGCAGCCTGTTTGCTGTGAAATGTGTGAAGTGTTCTTCAAGGGCTTGCCTCAGGTCTAACAGTTTATCACATCACAACATGAAAGAACCAGTGTTTGTTCTGTATATGTGAAAATATATGTATTGTGTGTGTGTGTGTGAGCAGGTGTTTTGTGTGTGTGTATTCTATGGTAACAGCTGCGTCGTTTGTGTTAGCAAGATATTTTCAGGGTGATAATGTGTTTTCTGTTTAACATGATCTAATAATGTGACAGTTTCCCTGCTGCCCAGTGACATGAGGAGAAAAATAAATGTCACTTTCCTTTTCCTGCGGGGGAAAGGTTTAAAGGATTGTTCAAAAAGCACATGGAAGTGTAGATCTGTCCTACCAGCTGATATAGTTCCACAGTGTGCACCACAAAACAATTTAGTCACTAGTCAGTATTTACACCAGTACACCAGTCACCATTTTCGGACTTTCTTAAACATTGCTGCATTAATCAGCACCCACCTTCACAACCAGCCTTCCAGAGAGAGAACGACGAGGCTTCAGGAGCTCACAGACCAGCTGTGTGGGCTCGCTGAAATATAATCCCTCCTGCACAAGCTCCCAGTAGCCTTATTAGCCATATTCCCATACCCATGCACCAACAGGCCGAGAATCTGACCAGGCAGGTCCAGCAGGTCAGTCTCTGGAAGAGCAGGCTGGGTGATGTGGCCCTGTGACTCATTCTGGACCAAACCTGATCTGATTCAGGGCATGGATCATCTTATTTTACAAATTTTCCAAAGCATACACATTTTGGAAAAAAAAACCGATGCAACGTTTTTACTGAACAGGATGTGGGGTTTTTTGCAGTATTTATTCAGAACCATGATCTTTCCTCCAACTTTCACCAGTGTTTTAGCAGCCCAATCCCAACCACACACAGGATGCAAAGCCCCGGTCTCTGGTGTCAAAGTCTGGCACTTAGTACACCCACCAGCCGCCAATGTAGCGCTTCCAGTGAGAGCCAGTGAACGTTATTCAGGTAATAATTACATTTCCTACAAAATATATTAGGCAAAACCATTTATATGTGTATATATTGTAAATAAACATAATGGACATTTATGGTGCAAAGTGGAAAAAGATGCATGTGAGTGCGGTGTTTAGAGTTGTTATATGCCAAAAAATTAAGACATCCCTACACAGACACACAAATACATGAACATTAAAATGTGAAGCCTTGACCTACAATTTACAAAAAACGGTTTCATAATTATTTATAATTATTATAATTATTCATATTTATTTTTATGAGTTTGTGGTGAATTTGTATATTTCTCTAAATATGAGCTATTTGTACAGTCATATAACCTCCCATCTTTGCCTGGGTTGTTTTGAAAAATAAAAAAGGTTTACACACAAATACTTAGAGTATATACTGTGTAAAATGAATAGATAAGAGGAACCAAAAATGCCCACGCAAACCGAGTCTGAGCAGTCTATCAGATCACGCATCACTCCAGTGCAGCATTTATCATAATGCCAAACAAACACAATTCAGCCAAGATGAGCCAAAACCAGAGACTAAACACAGACAGGGTCTAATGAGATAATCAGGTACAGCTGTGACAGGTGAACACAGGCGTGCAGGTGGGGAGGAGAGGAATAAACGAGGGATAATTAGCTCCCAGCAGTGAGAAAGAGTCGGCACCAAATCTTTGGTATCACTTGTTTGTGTTAATATATAAAATGCCCTTAAAATCTCATCTGTTTGGTAAGAAATAGCTTTAAAAAACATTAACTTCTTGCCCCAAACACCACATGGCATTGTGCCAAAAATGACATCATGTAAATATTTCTAAAACAACAAAGACAGTTTCATCCAACGACATAACCTGCCTACTGTGAAGAGAAATGCTCCCGAGAACAATTTCATTCATCAAAACATTGGAATTAATTTATTTTACCTGTCCATAACAACCCAAGAATTATACCACTGATATTTTTTGCTGAATTAAATATTTCACGGTGCTTTGTGTTCCCCAGCGTGTTGCGATAAACTAAACAGAATAATCAACATGAGCCCAGCCACTGTCTCAGTCTGCGTGTTCTTATGCAACTCTTTTATTGTGCAGCTTCACGCTTTGCTGGTGCTGGACACAAAACGTTTATCTTTCCACAAGTCAACTTCCAGGAAACATGAAGAAAGCAGTTTGTTTTTCAGATCATCAGGACTAAAGCGTGGAGTTTGTTGGAGGGCTTGGTCAAGGAACTTGAGAATAACAAATCTATATACACTAGGGAATTTTGACAGCTGCGATATCTGCCACTTGGTAACACAGAAGTGTAAACAAACTGGAAACATTGTACTGTTATTCTACAGAATTTGATGTTTGATTCTTTACTACCTCTCCAACCTGAAGCAGAAACTGCTCATTTTTTCTTGCCATGAAGATTCTCTTCCAACATGGTGGCTTGTCCATCATCACCACTCAGGCATGTCTGACACTGTCTTCTCAGCTCAACAGGTGAGCAGCTGAGACAGACACTCTGGCTGATTGTTCACTCCAGGCTTCCATTTCCTGTGCGCTTCCTGTGTCGTGCATCATTTAAAGTCATCTGCAATATCGTCTCCAGTGTTTAACGATTGTTTACACCATATGGCGTAACAATGGGCTGCCGGGTGTGTGACAGAAAAGATTATTTCTTCTCTGAAGATGTTTAGATGGCTGTTTGACAGCCAAGTGTGCACTAGAGAGTGAGAGAGATAAACATGCAAAGGACAGATGGATGGACAGAAGATAAGAGAGGAGCAAATGGGACGTCGTCAGCAGTTTAAGGAAATGCTGCATTGAAAAGATTTGCATACAAGACATAAAGGCGCTCTCCAAAACTATGAAACTATGATAAATAGCATAATAACAATAATAAATAAGTTTTCTACCAGGTCAGTTTTCTTGATTCTAGTGTGACATCATGGTCTATTTTTCTGTGACTGGAAAGCAAAATTAAGGGGACCCTGCTGTGGTTTTAATGTAGACTTTCTGGGAATTTAAACTTTCGAGTTAGAATAAGGAATTTTTTTGCAATTCACCAGCTCTACTATTGGATCCAAATAACTACTGCCGCAACAACACTTATTACTTATTAGAATATGTTATTGATATTAATTAGCATTAGCCTCATACTTGTGTTACACTTTCATTTCAAAAGGGACAGTTTCATTTTAAAGGTACAGTTCACCCCAAAATCAAAAATACATATTTTTCCTCTTGCCTGTAGTGCGATTTGTCCATCTAGTTTGTTTTGGTGGGAGTTGCCGAGTTTTGGAGATGACTGCCTTTTTTGTCCAGTTAACCAACTTGCATTACAATTCTTAGGCCTTGGAAAAAGTACATTTATACTGTCCTTCTGCTACACTTGATTAAAGAACCAGAATCTTTCTTATTTGAATGTGAAAGTAAGATGAACAAGTGGTTAATCTATAATTAAGAATGCACCTTGTGTCATTCTGAAAGGAACATTGTTCCCAACCTACATTTTAAAAAGT